>NC_058027.1:25655395-25773879 GCF_019176455.1 Solea senegalensis | reverse complement strand
AAAAGATAAATTAATAAATAAATAAATGAATAATATGGATTCAAATAAAAATAATAAGATAAAAATACAAAAGAGTAAAACAATCACAGTAAAAAAAATATAAGAAAATATAAACTCACATATACGGAAGAGGATTAGGGCCACATGTAAAAAAAAATGGAAGAAAGAAAAAATTATAAAACAGCATGAATTCAGAAAACATCTTTAATCTCAGAATTCTGATTTTTTCTTTAATCTCAGAATTCTGACTTTAATCTCAGAATTCTGACTTTAATCTCAGAATTCAGACTTTAATCTCAGAATTCTGACCTTTTCTCAGAATGCTGACTTTTTCTTTAATCTCAGAATTCATATTTTTTCTTTAATCTCAGAATTCTGACTTTTTCTTTAATCTCAGAAATCTTAAATCTCAGAATTCTGACTTTAATCTCAGAATTCTGACCTTTTCTCAGAATGCTGACTTTTTCTTTAATCTCAGAATTCTGACTTTAATTTTAGAATTAATGCTATTTTATTATCATTTTCTTTCTTTCATTTTTGTTTTTTGTTTTTACACGTAGCCCTAATCCTCTTCCGTAAACACACTTGCAGAACTGTCTCTGCCTTTGTACCACCTACATCTTCTTCTATTTCGTTGGTTTATGCATCAGGTTAACATGGGCAGAGTAGTTATTTTTAGTTTCATTGTAAACAGCCCTGTCAGCTGAGATTGGCACCAGCAACCCTCATGTGGAGGATAAAGTGGTAGAAGATGAGTGAGAGCCAATAATCTGTGCAAAATGTTACCCCATTGGCCAGTTCACATGTCCACCTATCGCTCCCCTGTCTCTGTCCCTCTGTATGTTGCCATAAAGATCTTCATGTCTCCATCTTCAAACAGTAAACTTGTGTGAAAGGTCTTTTTGAAGTTCTCGGTGAAGGTCAGGTCAGACTCCATCCTGACCCTGTTGGCCCAGATCACCGTCGTCCCCGGCTGACAGAAATGCTTCATGGTAGCCAGGAGCTCCTTTAAGAAGTCGTGGTGATAAACCACGTCTGCCGCCAGCACGTAGTCGTACCGGTAGACGGACGCGGGGAAGGTGCGTTCCATTTCGAAGCTCCAGGAAAGAGTCGTCACCTGGGGCAGCTGTCGGCACCGCCCCCTGGTGTTCCTCATGACGTTGGCCCTGAGGTTACTCAACACCTCCGGTAAATCTGTGGCTGTGACTGAGGCTCCTATGAAAACAAGAGAAGGAACGGGAATGGAGTTCGTTCAGAGTGCTTCAGTGAAAATAAAACGATTATATACATATATATATATATATCTATATATGTGTAGATATATATATATTAACATCTATGGATTTGACCCCCATGGTTCTCAAACTGTGGTACATTTACCACCAGTGGTACGTGAGCTCCCTCTGGTGGTACTTGGAGGAAAATACAGAAATACTGTTCAACTGTATATAGCAGGGTATGTGATCGGAGTGCTGAGGAACCTTGACCGGAGTGTGTTAGAAATTAACATATTAACAAAATAATAAATAATAAAAATGACGTCCAATGTATTTTAACGTTTGTGATAATGGTGTTACTTCAAGTGCTCAATATTCCAAGAATCTGCTGGTTTTACCGTGACTTGCACTTTTTATTTAGATGAAGTCAATGACACACACATAATACTATTATTTGTACTTCCATGGTCACATTGCTACGCCGCTTGAGAGGAGAGGCAAACATGTTCTTACGGTATAATAAACTACAGGAGGTGTATATTTTGTTTGATGAACCTTTTGATAAATGAGCGGGGGCCATATTTAGCTTAGTTTAGTTTAAGATTCCAGGAAGATTCTACTTTTCCTGGAAAATATTTACATTTAATAATGCTTCTTTAAAAAGTACATCAGTAACAAATCATGCAGTACAACCTAATGAATCGTGGACACGATACACGAGCAAATCATTTATATAAATACAGTCGTCACCTAAGAGACTGGCCACGATGGCTACCAGTCCTGTTCCTGATCCCAGTTCCAGAACCTCCTTCCCCTGCAGGTTCACCATCTCCCTGTTATTCTCCAGGAAGGAGCACAGAGCCAACGCCTGAGTGGAAGTGGAGTAAAAAAGAATCATTTATTATCACATTATTTGAAAACAATCAGAGTTCACTATAATGCTTTTACAAAGGTAAAGTGTAGACATAAACAAAGAAATACAGCCAATCATTAAAGCACCTGAATTCAATCCTTTTGTCCATATAGTGTACATGACATGAGGTGAGACGATAAGATAAATGCGGTTTGTAGCACAAGAAACACTCACCGCTGGCCACATGACGGCTCCAAAGGAGTCTAGGGCTTCATAAATGACAATGTCATGTCCTACGTAGTTGTAGATGTCTTTACCGAGGCTGCAGATGACGCTGGGATACCACACTGGAGCTCGTGTTTGTGTTTGTCCTGTCCATGAACACAAAACGGCAAATCAGTACTATGTCATGTGCACAATGTGATTGTGAGTGGTTCTGTGATAGACTGGTGAGGTTGACTCACCTGTAACGTCTTCGGCGCCGGCTGTGGAGCTGCTGCAGTTTGAATCACAGGCCCCGTCACCCTCTTTCTCTCCATCACACTCGTCTTTTTCTTCCTCATCATCTCCCAGAGTGACATTTCCCTGTTGACCAATAAACAGACTAGAGTGTGTCTAGTGCTAGCACATATAAGGTTACTTTTGCACAAATCCGTTGCAAACCTTTGACAATAAAAAAGCAAATACATGGATAACACACTAAACTGAACCAGTCTGTATTGCTAGGTAGAAACAGGTCTTACAGGCTAACCAAAACCCCTCTTCTGAAGCTAACTCCACCCAAATCTTGATTTAAAAACAAGAGTGAGGCAGAGGGGATATACATTGGTTCACACCTGGTAATTGATCATATTTATATTCATGTGAGCCCCTACTGTGGCTATGATGCTAGTCATGCTAACTGGCCGGCTAGCTAGTCGAAGAGTTGAATGAGCATATGATGTTCGTTTTTTAATCTCAATAACAGACATGTCAGAAGTCCTTAATCCAGTGGTTCTGTAGTGCCATTGTAGAGCTACAATGCTAATGCTACGCAACACACACGCTAACCTTTAACACAGCTAAGACATCACATTTTTGGTGATTATGCACCACATACAGGCCTGGCACGTTTACGACGGTGTTTAGTGACATTTAAAGGTGTTTTAGGGGGTCAAACAAAGCCATGTTCTTCAAACATCTTCTTTTAAGAACAAAAAAGAAAAATATTGCATCTGGAAAGTTCTGTTTTTTGTGTGTGGATAAAGCCAAAAGCTAATTACAGCTTAGGTGAAGTCGAACACCTTGTGCTAACTGCTAAATCCATCTAACAGGGGTATGTGTATGAGAGATCAGCCAAAGATGTGCACTATGTATATGTAAAGTATATCAAGTGCTAGTTAGGCATGATGGGGTGTCCAAGACTAAAATTGTCATTAAAATACTTGGTATCAACCAGCGTAAGAGGACACTCATCTGATATATTAATATGATGCTCCAGATTCCAAAACCATTGCTATACTCACGTCCAAAGTTTCTTTCGGGATGGTTTCTTGTCCCACAAAACGATAATCCTCTTCGTCTGCTTTGTTGAACAGAGGCGGAGGCCAGGTCACCTGGAGGTCTAATTCCTTGATTTGTGAATCATCTGATAAACATCAGCGTCAGACATTCAACATTTGTGGCGTTTACATTAAAAAAGAAAATAAACCTTGAGTTGGTCGTCTTACATTTTCCCTCATCTCCATCTCCTCCTTCTTCCTCCTCCTCCTCCTCCTCCTTTGTTTTGGGTCTCATGTAATTTATTTCCTCCACAAAATATGTGTAAGTATTCATGTGGAAAGCTCTGTTCAGTAAATCAGTTGCACATGAAAAACAGAGAAGAAATTTCAGTTTAAATGTGCTCTCTACAAAAGTAAAGTAAGTAAAATACTTATGCCCAACTTGCAACTTCCGACCTACCTGCTGCCGCTTCTGCTTTCCGGTGTAAAAAGCGTGGATATGTGGAGTGAAAATACTGTATCTGTGGACTGCGGACTGCAAGGTTATACCCTCAGCATCCTGTTGGACACACCCATCTTCATCACAAGGACACCGGGGGTATTTTTAGATGTGGGCCCAAAGAGAAATCAACACGAGCAGGTTTCCAGAACGGAGCGCACGTAGATTCACAGACACACAAAAACAACAACAACAAAGATAGTTTGGAGAGGGAGACAGACGGGATTGCCACATTACGGCTGCAGATCCGTGCTCCTGGACCTCTCTGTTGCTGCTGCTCTGGAAGCTTCCACGGTCTGTAATGTCAAACTAAAAAAATAAACCTGCATGATCGTAAGATGAATTGTAAAACAGCAGCTTTCTAGCTTTAACCACAAAATAATTTTTTTAAATGATGACTGGACGTCAAGTTCAGATCATGTTTCATTGGGAATACGTTAGACTTGCATGGGCGCCCACAAATAGTGACATGGGGGGGGGATAAGCACCGCCGAGAACCAGGCCAAAACATGACTTGTGTTTGATTTGAAAGCATCCTGGCCATTGAATGAAAAGGTCGTGAACTTTCTATGTCAGCTGCAATTGGATTTGTCTTTTGTCAACAAATCCTACATTTGTCTTCTACACCCTGTACAGGTTGCCAGTCCATCACAGGGCCACATAGAGACAAACAATTAATTAAGAGTGTCCAATTTGCCTAATCCCCAAATCTGTATATTTTTGGGCTGTGAGAGGAATCCCAAGAACACACACACACACACACACACACGGGGAGAACATGCAAACTCCATGCAGAGAGGCCCGTGTTCCAAACGGGTTGCCAACTCAGGTCTTCTTGCAGCAAATCATCAAAACCTATTTTTAAAAATGTGCTCTGGAACTTGTCCTGCATTAGCCTTGATTACTTCACTCGACATGGTAACAGGATCAGCCTGGCATGCAGGACAGTATCAAACCACCGGGAAAAGCAGGGGCCTCCCTCCCATAATATGCACCTCGGTTAGACCTCCATCAATTTTGAGCATGAAGTTTAAGTTTCAGGTATCGCCTCCGTCCAGGACCCTTTGACGCGATAATAGGGATCGGGCAGAAGCACAGTAGTGCAGCTGTGTTGTTGATGTGGTGCAGCCCTATTTGGAGAAAATACAGTATGATCTGTTTTCTTCATAAGAGGCAACACCTGAACTCTGCCTCTCACTGAAGGGATGCTTGTTCCATTTCCAGCTGGAGCGTATTTGTATGAGCGGACAATCATACGCGGCGCTTCACTGCCAGCATCCGCAGAATCTTAAATCCGACTCTTTGTGCTTCTTCTCTTTCAGCAGCCGAACAACACGCATCACCACATGAGGATGAGAAATAAGAGGATAGAAAATGAGCCTGACAATGTCGGGAGGACTTGGAATCACAACTAAGAGATCAGATTTATCAGGTCACACAGTAATAAAAGCAGGTGGTTCCTAACGACTCCATCCACAAAAAAATGGTGACATGGTGGTGTTCATGTTACTGAAGCAGCACAAACTGCCCAATATGGACGTGATCTTTAATTTGACCTCCGTAATCGTGTTTTGCTGGTGATCTTATTCAAGCAAGCCTCAAACTCAACCGTCCACCAGTTTTGGGGGCTTTTGTTTATGTGCCTTACGGATGTTTTTTGGTTATCAAAGAGTTTGCAGTCATGTCAGTTTCACTTTAAAGTTTGTGTTGTTTTTATTGTTGATGAAGTAAAGACGAAAATAAAAAAAATCAACTAACCAGCCGATATGATTGGGAGCAAGGTACATCATCATCATCAACTCTAAAGTTCCGTTTACCCGTTGAATGCAAAGCTAGTTGGGTCAAAATAGAACATAACATACAGTAAATCAGTTTCCTGAGATGTGTAAACATGGTCGACAAGCTATCTATCTAGCTAGCTAGCTGGCTGGCCAGTTAGCCAACTGGCATTACCATCTCTTGTAACCCCTACCTCAAACATTAGCCCTTAACTTTAACCTTTACCCCTCAACTTAACCATTACCATGAGATTTTAATTTAGTAGGCTGTAGACTTTTGGTTTTCTGGCTGAAGCTAACCAAGAAGTAGCAATTTGATATTGAATAGCCATCTATTCAATAGTTGCTCAGGTCAGTTTGAGTGGAATCTATGGGAAAATGACCACACTCGCTGGTATTAATTGCCGTTTCAGTTCTCCAACAGAGCATGTTGTCAGTTTTGTGCAATTTATCATCCAACCAGAGTCTCTGAACTTCCTGATGTGAAACCTCAACCCCACCCCAAGTCGAGATTCTGGAAGCTTAAAAGCGGTAGTTCATATTTTTATGGGCGATGTCATGACTTGCATGTTTGCCACATGGTCACACACATTTATATTTTAAGATACAGATTTAGCTGTACTTAAATGATCAGCTGTCAGTCATGCTAGTAGGCTAACAGTCCAGTTGTTAATGTTCCCCTGATGACTAACTCAAGATAAATAAACAGCAGCGATGGCTCCAACTTTGGAGAATATTACTTATGGGATAGAGGTAAAGTTATTCTTAAGACATTCTAGACTTAAGAAGGCATAGATTTTGTGAGGTAAGTCATACTTTGCCTACCTGACATAACATAATTCATGCAAAAAGTCTCAGAGTAGAAAGGTATTGGGACATTTGGACAAGATTCATTAAAAATACTCAACAACTACACTCTTCCAATAAGGACAGTTAATAAATCAGATGGCAGTCACATACATTGTATTGTCAGTCTGTGTTCAGACTTTAGGCAGCAGTCTCTCTGTGGTCTGTGGTCCTCTTGTCCCTCCTCCAGGCTCTGTACAGTTTGATACTGAGGCTGGGAAGGTCATACAGCTCCTCCAGGTGGAAACGCTGCTGGAAGCGATCCACAAAGTTGTTCTCTGGGTCCAGGCGGAAACGCATGGCCCAGAAAATGTGTGTGTTTTCCTGGCACAGGTAGTCAAAGGTATCCATCAGCTCGTCCAGGTACGGGTGTGCGTACACCACGTCGGCTGCCAGGATGTAGTCGAAACAATGTGTGGTGCGAGGAAAACGCTTCGGCACCTCCGCACCCCAAATCAGCTCAGTGACCTGGAGGTGATTTTAAGTTGATTTATATCAACTTATTTTTTCATGCATACAGTATGAAAAGTCAAAGAAAAACGTACCACTGGGATGTACTTGCATCGACCCTTGGTATTGCGCACAACGTTGTACCGGAGGTTCCCCAAGACATCTGGTAGGTCAGTGGAGGTCACCTTAGCACCTGAGGAGAAAACATTAAAGATAATTACATACCAACACCTGAAACTGAACTATTAAGTCAAAGGGAGTGAAAATCAGAGCAGGTTTCGTACCCAACAAGCTTGATACAATGGTGACAAGTCCAGTCCCAGCACCCAGTTCAATCACATTTTTGTCTGTCAGGTTGTATTTATCTCGGTTGGTCTCCAAGAAATGGCACAGCACCATTGCCTGTTGGGAGACACGTCATTTATTGTCACTGGCTGAAAGTGAGAGGGACACACAGAAGGTGAGTAACACCATTAAAATGTCTGGACGCACCGAAGGCCAGAGTACGGCTCCGTAGAGGTCTGTGGACTCTTTGATGCGGATCTCCAGATCAGAAAACATGTAGCCCTCCCAGGCCTCCGGGCCGATGACAGACGGGTGGAAATTCCGAGCCATTATTGTTTGAGCCAACTCTGCTTCCAAAAGAAGAGACAGACGTCATGTGTTATGAAGTGACATGATATCAGGCGTTACAGATTTGGCTGTAGGAAGTTTGGGAGACACTGATGTAAGTAAAAACCTAGTCTAAATCCAACATTTACAAAGTTTAATAATGTAAATACAATAATTTCTCTCCCGTCTAGTGCTAAAATACAATTTTGTAATATTCAGTTCCGCTTCACCTCTCACCAGTTAGAACGGACTTCATCTCATCACCCTCTTCTACTCTTTATTTGGCTTTTTCCACATGTGAGAATTGATTTTCTAAAAATGTAGTTTTATTAGTGTGCCAGAACTTGCTTTGAGAACAGAACTGTCATCCATATGTGAGCCACCAGCTTGCAGCCTTAAATCCTTAGGTTGGGCCCTTCCTCATTGCTCCAAAGTCAAGGATTACTGTTTTTTGCAATTCCCACTTAGACTATTATATCTATATCGGTACGTGGTCGAGGTTGGGATCTTTTGCTGTAGAAAAACCCACTTCTATAGAGAAATAAGAGATTCCTGATGTAGCAGAAATCCTACTGTGACAGTGCTCAAAACAAAACAACACAAAACATTCTCACAATTTTCATCAAACAAACTTCAAACCCGTCGTTTTCCATTAGCCTACTCCACAGTACCGTGAGGGAAAAAAACGTGTAGAGTCGAGTTGAGCCATGCTAAGCCATGCTAGAGCCTTACAACGAAAAGCACCATAAATGGGCATAGGCTTCAAATAATGCAGGTCCCATATGATTTCAGAATCACGGGTGGGGCCATGGACAATCCTGCTTAGGGCCCATATTCTCAGCCTGAATGTAGCCCTTACGGGGCTCACATGGACACGCTGGCTGTGATCTGGCAGGAAAAAGGGCTGTCGAGACATCACACACTGTCTTCTGATTGAATGCAAATGAAATCGAAGGCACAGTGTGTAAAATTTAGCAACATTTCTTAGTGAAGTTGCCCGTACCTCACGCTTCCCTTCCAAGCATGTCGCACACATTGGACCTTTGACATACTGCAGCCTTGAACCAAGCAGATGATTTATCATTGTTTTCCTATCCTATCACATTACATGGTAACATTCATTTCCCCTGCTCTATAAATGGATCACATGTTCAGGCCCATGGTGCCTCCTCTGATTCTGTGAAACCTCATGCTCCTGGGTCAGACTTCAGCTATGCATCACTGTGTCCATCCTGGCTGCTCAGATACTATGACACACAGCTTCAGTTATACATGGCACTGGGTTAAAGGAAAGGTCAGGGGAGCCCCCATGCAGGAGGACCTCACAGGCGATCAGTTTAATAGGTTTATAGGTCTATAAATATCTCTGTTATACTGGTCGTTAACAAGCAGAGAGACAGTTGTTCACAGGGGATCAATATTTCAACACACACTTCTTGCAAACTAGTTAATCAATGTCATGAAATCAACATAGAGAAAACAAATTCTAACCTTCTTGTTCACGCTTAGATTCCTCCACAGCCTTGGACTGTTGAGCGTCCATGTCCGAAGACGTCCAAGCACGGGGGCAGGGACACCCAAAGCAGAAAAACCTAACCCGACAGCCGTCCCGGCTTTGTAGCTGATGCAGATGATGTTCTCTGGATCCAGATCGGAGTCTGGATCTCCGGCAGGAGATCTTTGCCGTCACCTTCTATGGTTTTAAGTTGCACACAGAGGCCGGGTTTCTTAGCATTTCTCGCACTCCATGGCTGCGCTTAAACCCACTCACTCATGCTGAAAATGTGACTGACAGCAACACCTGCTGCAGCCAGGCTGCTGAACCGGAGACTGGGAGCAAGAAAGGAGGAGGAGAAAGAGGAGGAGGAAGTTAAAACAAAATAAAATAAATAAATAAATAGAAGTTCAAGAAAAAGTTGATACTCACTCTCCAGCCACTTGCTGATAAAATGTCAGGTATGGTCTACAGCTTCACCCGTCACCCGTCTCTTCTGGTTCGTACCTTTATTTCACTAGGAAGCCACACGTGTAACCTTTCACTTTTTAAACCTTATTTAAAAGCTCTCTAACCAAAGAGAGACAAGAAAATCACGTTCTCTTTCAAATTAAATATAATAAATTAATATATAAATATAATATTTTCGTTATATAACACGGCCAATAACACTAAACAATCCTGCCTAAACCAGGTTTAACAGATACGGACAATTATCATGACCTCGTCTCCGCCCGACCCTGCGCTGCTGCTGTATACACATAAACGCTCCCTCAGTCGGGTTTGATAGTCTTGCTTTACAGAGCCTGCTTTCACGTGAAGGACGCAGCAAAAAAGAAAAGTTACATCTTCAGGTAGACAACAAAAACAAAATCACCAAAAATTACAAAATGCAGCTTTAATATTACAAAAGTTTTTAGACAATCGATTTTCTTTTCAATTCATTTTCTTCCCCCTTCCTCTTCCTCTTCCTCGTCCCCTCCCTCTATGTTGTGTAGTTTTTGCTTTGCGGCCTCGAATGTTGCCGTCGAACACCGATCGCGCTGTAACTTTCGCAGCTTCATCATCGCCATCGCTGTCCTCATCAGAGCTGCTGCTGCTGCTGCTCCTGACCTTCTGAGGTCGAGTCTTGTTAGACTGTGGGACAGAGTTTACCGACACAGACTCCTCTCTGATGCTGCTCACATCACGGAGCGGCGTCAGTGGAGATACAGCGGCCACCTCCGATCCCAGGAACCCTCCTCCTGCTGCAGGTCCCTTCACTTCTTTCTCTGCTCCTCCTCCTCCTCCTCTCTTCGGGGTCCTGCTGGTCGCTTTCCCACTGGGGGATTTGACGGGGGAACACGTTTCCTCCTCGCTGTCCTCATCGCCTCCGTCCCTCTCCTTTCGCTTCATGCAGGTGACGGCTCGGCGTAGTCGCTGGCTGCGAATCGCCTGCTTCTCCTGTTGCTCCATGCGGAAGAACGAGTCGATCCGCAACTGGGTCTGAACCCAAACAAACGAGAGTCGTTAAAATAAAGCGCTAGAATATGAAGAAGAGACCACATTGTGAAGTTCTCCTTGAGAGAAATGGTGTTCAACAGTGGTTCTCTAACGTTTTATACGAAGTACCGCCTGAGAAAGTACAGATCTCTCTCAGTAACACCATTATATATATTATAAACACATACCCTGGTATATACAGTAGAACAGTATTTCTGATTTTCCTCCAGAGGAAGCTCACGTACCACAGTTTGAGAACCGTGCGTGCATATGGGTTGAAATGTTTTACCTGCGTGGTGTTGAGCTGCTTGATCACAGGCTGCAGAGTCTCCTCCGTCTTTCGACTGCTCCAACCAAAACGGCTCAGACAGAACGTGGGAAAACACCAGTTCAGGAAAAGGAATTCAGACATTTATGAACAAACACGCGCAGGTAAAAAAAACTCTCACACACACACACAAGAGCTAAAGGATATTCCTTGATCGTGTCGAGCTGTGGGCGTCCCCAGCAGAAGGAGCTGTCTGACTGATCCACCACAGGCTGCAGGTAAGCCTGAGCCACAGCTGGGTTGGGGAAACCCGGGTGAATTTTTAGGTCCCGCAATTTCTTCTTCACCTTCGTGTCCCGAGGATCGGCCACCAGGCGCTTTTTGTCCTGCACCTCTGACCACCATGAGCTGGAGGTGAAAAGAGTCAACCAACAGACGGAGAGATGAGGGATTCAGGTTGGCAACTCCTTACTTGATAAGTATATTTGCACGTTTTGAGTTCAATTTCCAATTTATTCGTCCCCAAGTGCGGCGATTTGCATCGCAGACGTGAAAGAACGACAAGACCAGAGACATGACAAACACACACGCATGAAGAAAGCAGCTAAATAACAATAAAAATAGCCTTTAGAATGACTTCATTTACCTACATTTTTCAAAAGCTTTCAAGAGCCTTCAACATCAACGTTTTACATCATTATTCTCATTTTCATTCAAAAAAAGACACATTTAAAAGGATTAATGTGTGATATTTTTATAATAATTAATCTAGAATGATATTTTGACACACATTTTGGCTTGAACAAATATTACATATCCCGCGATTTGAAAAAAATTTGCAGAACGCTGTATTGCGATTTCGATAAGATTTCGATTAATTGTTCAGTTTGCTTTGACACCTTCGCACTTTAGTCAAACAAACCAAACCTTTTGAACAGCGTATTCGCCTCCTCGCTGCATCAAGAATTACTGAAGGAGAAGACGAGACAAACAATGAACAAGAAAACTTGCTCATCTGTTAATGAGTTACAACTTCTGTTTGCGGAACAAAACATGGAGCTGCACCAAGATAGAAGGAGCTGGTGTGAATGCAGCCTCAGAATGGATGGGGAAAAATGGAGACCTACCCACATTCACTTCCTCATTTGTTCTCGTAAAGTCCCAAAAAACGACCAGTTCTATGCCAATTACGTCACAAAACTGTTGCTCATGTTTGTGTTAGGCCTTTGCAAATGAATCAAACAACACACCTCAGCTGCATCAGCGGCTCCAAACCCGATCCTGGGAACTCGTTGAGTATTTCCATGCCAGTCACATATCCGACCCCCGGCACGCCCTCTGTGTAGTCACTTCCAAGCAGGTAAGCCAGGTTTATGAGCTTATTCCTGTCCAGCCCTGAGAGAGAGGGACAGTGAGAGAAATATAGATAACAGACGGGGTTCAGTCTCGGGGGGACGGAGGAGAGTGCACTCTGCGGCCTCCGTGCTGACAGGAATATCACTCAGCACCAACATTAACACCTGCACCTGATATGTCCACTATTACATTATAAGATTCCTGTTGTGATGTTTTCTTAACACTATTTCAACGCCTCACTCTGCCAAAACAACAGGGGCTCGAAAAGTGAAATGATGTCACATGGAGCAGCTCTGCTGTTCATGGGACCGACACTGGTAGATCGAGCTCTGCACTGACCACATCACAGAGAAGTTGACGAGAATGAATAGATGTGACTGGCAGTGGTGGACGAGTGTCCAAAAGACACAATTAGAGTGATTAAAGGTCCAGTGTGTAACATTTTTATTGTGTTTATTGGGCGAAATGTAAAATACTACCCTGAAAGTATTTCTGTACGGTGTGTAATCACTTTAAATGAAACTCCTTTGGTTTTCAAAGCCTTAGAATAATCCTTTTATATGGACTTTAGGCAAGGGCCTTGCTTAAAGTCCATCTTGCGTTGCAGTCGGTAACTTTTAATGATTTTTTTTAATATATACATTATTCTGCCTCAGTTTGGTCTTTGTGAATGGTAAGATGTAACACTAGTAAAATGTTGATTCCTTTATCTGAAAAACAGACTGTCAAGCAAAACTATCAGCCCTGATGCCACCAAGGGAGCGTCTGTGTGCATGTAGCGGTAGAGCCGTTGCACGCGGGCACAAGAAGCTTTTGTCCTGTCAAACTGCTAAACGACATTTCATGGGAGTTCCTCCATGTTTGCAGCAGTCGTGCTTTACTTGTGCAACGTTGCTGTAGCCTCCATCTATCACTTCCTGTGTGCAGACACCGCTATAGTAAGAAACACAGAGAAGGGTCGGGTGGAGCTGATAGACCTTTCGTATTCGTATTGTGTGAACTCAATATTTGTTTTCGATTTAAAAGTTACACAATCGTTGGGAGACATGTGAGACGGCGAGCACTGACCCAGTTGGTTCTGCAGGTCACTGTACTGGTAGTGTTCCACGTATTTGCTCTGGCTGAAGAAGTTCTTGTACACGTGGCGTCCACCAAACAGCCAAACGTCGGAGTCGTCGGTGATCGTCCCGTGAGTCTGGTCGGCCCGGTCCAGCGCCGCGCACTGAGCCTCGGCCTCAGTCGGAGCCACGAGGAACGGCACGCCGAACAACCGCAGCAGCTCCTGGTTTCAAACGGCAAACAGTCACGTGTAAAAAAAAAAAGAAAAAAAAGATCTGCATCGTGGTTTTCACAAAATAACGTGAACTGCAAAATTACCAAGCGCAATAAGCCAAACTAAAAGACACGGCAATAATTTGATTTATTTATTTGGAGACAAAACGTGTGTCTAAACAGCATTGTGATGAAATGCTGCGCTATAATAATTAAAAGCCAAAATATGTTGTTAAATCAGATATTTTGGATTTTTTTTTCTTAAGGAAAATTACAGTTCTGATGCAAAAACAGGTATTGCCACTGCAGCATCTGTCAGAATAATTGTAATATGAAAAAATGCCTCGCTGCCTCCTCTGACAAGCGTCAGGGATCAAGTCCCTGTCTCGAAATTCCCTCGCTATTAGCGGATTATCACAGCTGGGGGATAGATGAAGGTGAGGTGCTTTAAAGGTTTAATATCAGTGGTGATTTTGTGCCGACAGCAATGAGACGTATTCAGTGTAAGAGTGCGAGTGACTTCACGCACACACACACACTGATGCACAGACTTATAAACACACAGAGCGACAGTAAACATGGTGATGCAACAGTGGCTCTGGGAATGTTTGGCAGAGGCACCAATAAGAAACTGAACCCCCAATTAGTTCCACCTGCTCTGGATTGTCAGATCTTAAGACGGTGACAGAGTCTGAGGTCATGTTTTACTCAACTTGAAACTGCAAACTTGTTAACATTAGCTTCCATATCATAAGTCTGACTTACATTACAAAAATAACTATGCCTAATGCATTGGTACTGGATTAACTAACAGGACACACGTCTTTGTCACAGACTTCAAAACTTCTCATATTATTATTATTATTATTATTATTGTTGTTAAGTTTTTGTTTATGTGTCACCTGGCTCTCCAGGTACATCTGTCCAGTGACGGTGTTCGCCATCCTCTCCTGCTGCTGCATCTGCTCCGTCAGGCTGTTCTGCTCCAACTGTAGAGAGTTCTCCAGAGCCTCCAGCTCCTCCTGCACCACAGTTCACAGACAGACAGACAGACAGACAGATGACTGTTTTCTGTTTTAACCTTGTGAAGAACATTAAGGTGCATTACTTTGCATTGAAAGTGCTACATGGATATTGTTGAAGGATTTCAGGTGAACTTACTCTTTAAAATATTACTAAATTTGTTTATTTTTGTTGTTTTGTAAAAAGGGGCAGAGAAGATGAGGGGACTTTTGTGTAATTTGTGTGTTTGCATTTGCTTTGTTTAAGGAATTAAATAAAATAGATACTAAAAAGCAGAAACTAAATCACTTTAATTCTCAGAAAATTTAGCAAATATTTTCCAGTGTGAAAACAATTGTGATTAATGGTCGACACAGTGTTCCAAACCCTGTGACAACATCTTCTAGCATTAACGATCGAAAACAACAATGACTGATCACTAACCATGTCCATGTGATCCCATTCATTAAAAGCTGGAGTCGAGCTGGACTCCGCCTCTGTTGCCTCCTTCTTCGGATCTTCCTCTTCGTCCTCTTCTTCCACAGCAGCGGGAGCTTCGCTCAATTGTTCCTCTGCTTCTTCTCCTTCACTCTTCTCCGTCTCCTCTTTGTCGACCCGAGCGGGAGAAACTACTTCCTCTGCATTTTTCACAAGCGATTCGTCCGCGTCCTCCTCTTCAATCATTTCTTCGTCAGAGACCTCGATGAAGCTCTCTAAAAGACACACTGACAGTCATCAACACTCGGTCTCTTCCTGCACCAAAGTCCATAGAGGAAACCAATGATTTTACATCTTGGCACACAGGAGTCGTTTATCCACTGCTGCCTCCATCAGTCACTTCAAATGTGTTATTTTGTGACTTTGATATTTGAAATCCTTCATTCAAGATTTACCCAACAGACACAAACTTACCAAATGAGGCGGTAGTAAACCAGCAGCTCCTGTATTTCTGTGAGCTAAAAACGCTGAATTTTCCTATGGACTTGAGAATAAGTGGTCTACAAAAGATGTCTATTGTTCAAAGAAAGCAACAAACATAGTCTTAAGCTATTATAGACTTAAGCAGGCATAGTTTTTATTTAGTGAGACTTTTGTTAAAGGGCTAAAATAACATGTGGAGTAGCACAGCACTTTTTTAACATCAACTTTGTTGGTAAATGGTAAAGAGAGTCTGATTTGTGTGAGTCTTACCTTCTGAAATGCTTCCCTCGCCATCATCTGACTTCACATCACCTCCATCCTTCTCTACCAAAGCTTCAGGCGACACGTTGCGCCTCTGCTCTGACAGAACAGGGTGGATTTCAGTCTGTGCACTGACAGATTTTCCACACTCGTGCACAGGAACATGGATGGATGACGTGTTTTGACTGGAAGCAGCAGGGGCGGCAGCATCTTGGGGTACAATCAAACTAATCTCTCCATGTTTGACGTGTCCGTGCTCTGATTCTCCTTGTATTTCTGTCCGGTTTCCACTTTCACTTGCTGTCCTTGCGTCTTCTGTCAGATCTTCACTCCTTGACTGCATCTCTGTCCCTTGAGGTTGTTGCAGCACCGCGAGGTGAAGAGCTTTGTTTCTCTGCCAAATCACTTCTTCCATCTCGTCCTCAGAACTGACTAACAGAATATCTTTCTCGTGCAGACTTGGGCCTGCTGACTTCCCCTGAGAACCTGGTTCCTTCGGTTTTTCAGTTTCTTCCTCCGAGCTGCTGATGACCACAGGGCGGTGAACATTCGAGTTCGTTTTGGTGGACGAGTCGGTGGTTCTGATTCTACGTTGGGTGACAGAGTCCTCCTCGTCCTCGTCCTCAGCCAGAGCATTTTGGATCGCCAGCAGAGTACGTGGAGACACGCTACCATCCATCTTGTCCTTGTCCACCGTCCCCTGATCGGAACTCATTGCAGCTTGGATTGCCTTCAGTGTACGAGGCGAGGGTGGCAACGCATCGCCCTCAGGTGATTTTGAGCGCTTGGCATCTTTTGAGAAAGGACTCAACATCTCTTCCTCTCCGCTGCACACAGGACGCCACAGAGGTTCGGGTTTGTCTGCTGCTTTTTTCCTGCAGCCCGACAGTGAGCTACCAGACCAGGGAGCAGCGGCCGGTTGACTCTCAGGGAGGGCAGGTTTAGTCTTTGTGGAGCCTGAGTAGAAACAAACATAGTGTTCAATATATCAGCATAAGCTATTAAAACCAGGCTTGAAGCCGTCTCACCTTTGATAAGAATATAGTGAGAATTGTCTTCTGAGACAAGCCGACGGGACTCTACATTGTGATCCTGTCCGTTCTCCTGGAGCTGTGGAGCGCTGCCCGCGCTCTGCTCGTTCATCTCTTTCTCCACGGTCATCAGACGCTGGTTCAGCTGGTTCCTCTGCAGCAGGCCGGCCAGCTGGTACTGGGAGAAGTCTCCCGAAGCCTGGCAGGAAGACAAGTAGAAGGAGTCCGTGTTTGCAGGAGTCGATCGCTGAGCAGGAGTCAGTCTGAGTTTAAAAGAAGGAGTTTCACCTCTGGGGGTGGGTTGTACATGACTCGGCGTCTTTTGGAAAACTCTTTCATGTCTTTGAGGATCTCGTGTTTCATTTCAGGGGGCAGGCAGGAAAACTCCTCCGAGTTGATATCCACGGAGTCGGGGTTTCCGTGCCGTTCACCCTGAAACACAGCAGTGCAATCATTTAAAAAAATAAAGTTAACCAACATTGAAACATAGTGTTTATGTGAGTCATGAGAGGATTCAAATTACTGCTATTAAAAGGGACAGTTCAGGTGTGGCCGTGTGAGGCAATGACACATAATTAACATGAACATGGGTATCAGCATTAAACTTAATTTAAATTTACACCTTCTTATGTCTACAATATCTTAAAGCTGTATCCTCTGCTTTATCTCACATTAGGCAGCCTTTTCTGGATAGAAACTTGCTCACTCTCCTGCACCAAAGTCCATAGAGAATATCAGCGTTTCTAGCTCACAGGGACACAGGAGCTGCTGGTGTAACGCTGCCTTTTTTTGGCAATTTTGTTTAACTTAAATAAAAATGAAGGACTTCAAAACCTCAACCTGACTTAATAACACGTTGGAACTAACCGATGGAAGCAGCAGTGGATCAACAATTCCTGTGTGCCATGATTTAAAATCAGCAATTTTATCAATGTCCTTTGGTGCGGGAGAGTGACAGGTTTACAAACTTTCAGTCTTCCTGTTGGAAATTACAGTCAAATGCAAGAAAACACAGTGAATATATTCTGAAGATATTGTTAAACAAAGCAGATATACAATTTATTTGGTAAACCTTTTGCTTAGTGACTAAAATTCATTTTCCCTTCTGTCTCCACTGGTCCCTGGTTTTTGGAAGTGACACATTAAAACGCTGTATCCTTGAACATAAAAGATGTGTTATTAATGTGGGTGCTACACACTTTGCTGCTCCTACTGGTGATATTCTTTACCTGATACATGTGATAAGTGTCCTGTTCCTCCCACTCTCTCCTCTCCTCGTCTTCTGAACTGAAGGAGAAGGAAATGACATAAAATGATACAAATGCCTGTGTTACCAGTGAAATAACACTAAATTGAAGCCATTTGAAGGGCAGAGTTCATACATGTTTTGCAGTAAAAATGCAGATATTATGAGTGAATTGCTTCATCGACAATAACTAGAGACGCGTCACCTTTCCTCGGCCTCCGATCTGCTCTCGTCCTTCTCCTCCACAGGTGGCAGAGCAGGCAGGACATACATGTCGTCCACCTCATTTCTCTTCACGGTGGAGAGGCTTGGTAGAGGATCCTGACTGTGACAAAACGCCAGGATTACGACAAATCTTATTGGGAATAAATCTGCCTCCTGTGTAAAGTCTGTAAAGTCTATTTACACCACTGTATTTTAACGTTGTTGATAATGGTCTTATACTTCAAGAGCTCAGTATTTTCTCAGGTAGTACTTGGTATACAGTAAAAGGTTTGAGAACCACTGCTCTAGAGCATTGTTTTGACTAAATTTAACTACTTTATCCACACCATGTCAAAGAGAGAACATTGTGCCTGTCCCTCACCTGCGATCTCCAAGTGCAGCTTTGATAGCTTGTCTCTTCAGGAATGTCTTCAGGAGTTTCTCGTTGGTCTGTTTGGACTCCTGGCTCATTTCCTCCTTCCTCTGCCTCCTCAGAGCCTGCAGGACAGTCAGCCACAGTCACGCCAAAGGTAAGGGAAAAGAATGACAGGAAATGTTTTGATGAGTTGTTTAGAAGTCACTGGTGCGGGACGACGTGGAGATGATTCACCAGCGGAAACCTACCAGAGTCTGCTTCTTCAGCAGTGGCGCGTCTCCGTCAAACACAAACACGGGTCGGATGCGGAAGAAGAGCAGCTTACAGACGCGGTGGAAGAGGGTGAGGAGGTGGGCATTCTGGACACTGTTGCCTTCCCGGTCCCTCACCCCCTTCACAGCCTGATTCAGCCAGATACTGATGTCTGGAAGTGTCTGGTTAAGGTTAACGCTGTGGTTTAACAGAAGCTGCATCAGTGTATCTGACAGAGAAAATAGTATACATTTTACATGACTGTATTTTATGTTTCCTCTCTTTGTAAATATAAATGTTTTGTTTGTAATTTGCTGAACTTGTTTCTTTTTTTTTAATGAAACCATTTAATACTGAGAAATGATTCACAAATTATCTTTTTTAAATAAGAATAATGTGTATACTAAGTAGTAAATACCGGAAAGAGGTAATCAAGACACTTAACTTCGACAAATAATCTTTCGGGTGGAAAAAAACAAAGTTGTAGTGCACTAGTCTACATTTAATTCAAGCTGCAACTAATATTTATGTAACTAAATGCATAAACAACTATTATACTTGATTTAATTTAATCAAATAAAAGTCTGCTCCCTTGAGACTAAAACACTGAAAACTAAGTATTTTATGTCTGCATATTATTGGTGAAATCTGATGAAACTAGTTCATTACTAGTGAATAATAATCCAACTATTAATCAGCCCCGACAAACAAATTAAACTTCTTCTATTATAAATAAAAATGTGCAATCATTTATATGTAGCAATCTATTTTGACTTGAGACATGTAATTAATTAATAAATATCTCTATTAAAAATGTTTTTCTTTTTTTTGTAATTGTTCAAGCAGCTTCCATGTTTTTTATTCGAGTGACAAACAGGTGAGGATGAGTGAGAAGAAGGATACCGACAGCGAGGATTTTTCCCTCCAGTGTCTCCGGGTTGACGGGTTTGCCTGTGCTCTCCAGCAGCCTCCACAGTCCGTGGACTCCCATCACTAACTGTCACTAAAGTTAACCCGAACTAAGTTACTTATTTTACAAAGTGGAACGATAATGTATTGATCGAAAACACCGCGTTGGTGGTGGTGGCGGCAGCGGCTTCCACTGAGAGCTAAATAGCAACAACATTATTGTTTTGAAACAGCAAATGCGTCCGTCCGTCCGTCCGTCGTCCCTGGAACAAATGTTTTATAACACTCAAAGGTTCCGGCCTCGTCTTCTACTTCTTCTTTCTCTGGTTGAGTTTTAATTCGTGACAACACTATTACTGCCACCTACTGGACTGGAGTGTGGTTGAACACATTTGGAGCTGACGGCCAAAATATCCTACTACTACTTATGGAATACCCTCTAAGGTAAAAAACAACAACCAAGTAACATTAACTCAACACTGGCTCCTACGTATATATAATATACATCATTTTCTTTTTCGCATCTCCCGCTTCACACTCCTGTCCAGAAGGTGGCGATAATGCACCCATGTACCATCAGACGAAGAGAAATCCCCCCCTCAGTGGCAGAGGCCAACTGTTTCCGGCGACAAAAAGAACGCAGACGTTGAGGAAGACGCATCCATTTTACCCGGTATGTTATTTATATTTATAAGTCCTTACAAACATCTCACGGCTCACCGGGCAGATTAAATGTGGTCTTTGTTGACGTGGTCGTAAAAACTTTCCTTCGACGTTAGCAAGTGAAGATAGCCACAGGTTAGCCACCGTGTACTCAGTAAACATTATGATAACAGTGCTTAATCTTACCTTTGACCTCTGATCGACGGTCTCCCTATCGCTGTCACTATCACTGAATGAGATAAATATTGACCAAAAACACTTCCTCTCTTGTTTATGTTCACAGGACGGAGAGTCGCCCTTGGTTTTCACTTCGAAAATTACCAGTTTCTCTTTCAGCGAACGCCAGCCCCACCATGACTGCTGCTGTGAGAGGTTGGCTTTGTTTTTTATTATTCACATTACTGCAGGGTAAACCTACATCAACACACTGCATACTTTGATTATGTTAAGTCTGAAAAGCAGGGACTGAGACCTTCCCTTATGAAATATGTAGCTGCAATTATCTGACGATTAGTAAAGTATTTGGTAAGTGTTGACTGACAAACAAATGCCAAAACATAATGTTCCCACTTCCCCAACTCACTTAGTCTTTTAATATTCTTTTGTTTTAAAATACAATAATGTATAAAGTGGGGGCCCACATTCTTTGGTAATGAAACATGTTATAAGTCTTGACATGTCCACAGCATATCGTCACCCTGTTAAAATAATCGCCTAACTCATTTTTTCAAGTTTTTCAGGAAACACAAAAAAAACTTCACCACTTAAGTCACACACTTGAAATAGGCCATTATCTTAAAGGAGTGAAATCACGTGATCTGATCAACTGAGGATGTAGGCGATTTTATCATAGGTGGCCGGCGTCATGAAGAGATGAGTTAGGCAAAAATACACAATTTTGACAAAAAATGATGTAGGCGATTATTTTAACAGTGGGACGATTTTCAGTTTATCCCATTTTCTGACCTGGATTAAATCTCATAATTTGCGTTGTTTGAATCTTGGATACTAATTGTTTTATATATATAACTTTTAAAAGTAGAAAACAATACAACTTTTACATTCGGATTTCCCATATTTCAATATCCTATCAAATCTTATCAAATGTTTTTGATTTTGGGTGATTGACGTTGCTTCCACCTCAGATTTTGACAACCACGTTGTCTCCACTTCTTTGAGCTTGAAGCAGATGAAAAAGTGTAAACATGGCCTCATTTACGTTCTCAGATTCTGCCAGGGTGCCTGTCCGAGGTGCTGGTGATGGCATGGAAACTGAAAAACCTCTGGCCAACCCGGAGGTGAACACAGACTCACTGCCGCCGTGTCCACCTGAAGTTCCCCTTCTGAAGGTGGCCAGTCCAAAACGCAGCCCGAAGTCCTCGCATCCTCCTGCTCCTCAGCCTCTCGGGGTTCTCCACCTCGGCAAGGTGAGCCGCGAGGCCTGCACAGAGGTGGAGGCCGTGAGGATCATCGTCCCACGTGCTGCCATTAGCCGCTGCAGTCGTGCAGGACCCGCCGAGGGGAAAGGGGAGGCGGTGCAGCAGGGTGAGGAGCAGGGTTCTCCTCCGTTGCCTCTGGTGGAGGACTGGAGAATTCAGCTGAAGAAGTTGCAGAACTCAGAGCGCAGGCTGCTGCAGGACATGGATGGGCTTTCCAATCAGCTCCGTGTGCAGACAGAGGTAAAGACCCATTGAATATTAAGTTACACCAGGCCAGGGCTGGGCAATAATTCAACAAATTAAATCATGAGATCATCTTGTTCATTATGAATACAATGACAGTTCGCTGTGTTTTTCTGTTTGTTGATTTCTGTTTGTTAAAACTTTAAAACTACAATTAAGTGGTTTCCCCAGCTTTAACTCGAGAGCAAAACGTAATCTTTAATTGTCAGACATTTTGATCACATTAATTATCAGTTGATTATATGAAACATTTTTATCGTAACATGCGTTTGGACATATTACCCAGCCCTAAACCAGAATATTGTCCAGTGTGTAACATTTATGAGGGTTTAGTTCGAAGAAATTCAAATTGCTTATAATTATATTTGTATATATTTTGGCAGCCTTAGAATAAGCCATGGCAGCTTGTACCACCATGTTTTGCATTTTGAAGCAGATATTTACACAGACAGTGTGACATATTGTCCAGTAGTTCCATGACATGCTTTGGGAAGGGGAGGGGTGAGGATGCAGGAAGAATGACAAGAAAAATGCAGTGTAGTCTGTGCATGCAACCAGATAAGACCACTATCTGTGTCTGTGAATGAGTGCATTTACATGCCATTTACTTCCGCGTGCATGTCTCCACTTGTGAAAGGAATTTGGCGTCAACTTGTGTTTATTGCAGGTGAACCGTGAGCTAAAGAAACTGCTGGTGGCGTCAGTGGGTGACGACCTCCAGTATCACTTTGAGCGACTCGCCCGAGAGAAGAACCAGCTGATTCTGGAGAACGAAGCCCTGGGTCGGAGTCTGGCTCACACTGCGGAGCAGCTGGAGCGTATGAGCATCCAGTGTGATGTTTGGAGGAGCAAATTCCTGGCCAGCAGGTATGAAAAAGAACAAAAGCTAATGTGGGAACAAAGGGCCTGTACTCAAAAGAACATTTCAGGAGAATCTGTCAAAGTTTTGCACCATATCAGCCTTTTATCCACATATTTTAGGAGTCCTACAGGCCCATTGTGTTTTTTGAAAATCACCCTAATTACACTGTTTCATGCCCTGCATTGCTTGATGTACGTAGACTAGGCCTACGTCAGAACAAACTGCTGTTGTTGTGCTGAATAAACACTGGCATCCATGTTGTGTTTTCAGAGTCATGGCCGATGAGCTGACAAATGCCAGAGCGGCTTTACAGAGACAAACCAGAGAAGCACAAGGAGCAATTCAGGACCTCCTGTTGGAGAGAGACGAGTTCTCCAGTGACATGGTGCTCACGCACAGGTAACATAACCACCGCACCATAACAAGTCCAAATAAATGAGTTCTTGTAACAGTTTGCGAATAAAAAATCCTGCATTATTTCCTTTGGTCTGACAACAAAAGAAAGATTGTAGGGGTGTTAGACATTCTTAAAATAGACAACTTTTGTCTGGAAAATTTATGGAAAATTATGATTCTCTTTTAGGCACAAAAGGATCTTGCACCATGGCAACAACGTTTCATTTAATATAAGAGATTCTGATATTAAACTGTGACTGGATTTTTCTTCTTTTCTGAGATGTGTGCCTTTAAAGAAAAACAACCCTTCATCACAAATGTATTTAGTATTTAAGGAACTCGCAGAGCCAAATTATTTGAGCAAAGAAGCTAACAATAGATGCGCTATGCACTGTACATTATTTTTATTGAAAGCAATGTGCAAAGCATTTATCAAGTAGTAATTAGCTGATTAACAAGTAAAAACTGGTTAATGGGTCGTGCTGTTTTTTTCTTTTCCGTCTACAGATCTCTGGAGCAGCTCCTGGTGTCTTTGCAGTGGGGCAGACAGCAGACATACTACCCCAGTGCTCAGCCCCTCAGCACCAAAGAGCTCGCAGCAGCCAATCACAAGCTGGCAGACGCCATCAACTCCCACCTGCTGGGCAACACCAGCAACAGAAGCAGCAGCAACAGTGTGGTGAAGAGTGGCAGTGCCACAGCTGAGCAGCTCTGCAGCACACCGGCCGAGAAGATGGCAGAGAAGGTTTTTAAACTCTTCTGTCCTCATACAAATCTGACTACTTTCTAATATTTATAGTAAAATCCAGACATTGACAAATTTGTTGTTCTTTTCTATCTCAGGTGCTGAAGATTTTAGATCCCATTTCCTGTTCTGAGAACAAGACAGAGGCTCAGCTCAACGACTCCCCGTCAAACTTTCTCAACAACAACAAGAAGAGCATCGGCAGGTTTCACCCGTACACGCGCTACGAGAACATCACGTTTAACTGCTGCGAGCGCTGCTCTGGGGACATCCTGGTGCTGTAGACGTCATGGACTGCTTTTACCAATGCATATACAGACACACAAGGTCACATCCTGGTTTTCAATAACCCAGCCCACCTATTTCTAGGAAGCTGTCAGAGATGTTCTGCATTCTGTGTCTGCAGAGCTTACCAAGAATTTACTAGGGTTTCTTTTAAATGTTATAGATGAACATTAAACTTTCAATTGACATTTCAGTCCACTAGATGATGCCGAGTGCTCATTCTCAGAAGAGCTGTTGTGTGAGTATGCCCGGTATGATTTTGCAATATTGTGATAAAATTGTATCATGGCGATTCACACCTGTAGTGTTTAGCGATGAATTATCGATATTTGACTGAGGCTGGGCACTCAGGGAAGCAGCAGTGGTCTGCTGTTGTCCCCTCACAGCATTGACATTTAAAAGACAATGGAAATGTTTCTGATTGATCCAAAGTCCTATTTTCCCATTGGTGACAACTGACTGGAAGTTATGGGACTGGCTTATGGCGTTTTTCCATTATACAGTTCAAGCAGTACTTTTTTTTTTTTGCTTTTCCATTAGTGAAAGTACCTGGTGCTTTTTTTGGATGTTAGCACCGATGCCCTCCATTGTTTGTCGCTTTTAAAATGACATCACAGCGGTTGTGCTGTGAAGTGACTTGAAGCGACGTGCCTGGACACCAAACTGAGTCGAGCCAAGTAGTGCTAGAACTGTACAATGGGAAGGTGCATTATATTTCAGGGGCAGTTGTAAGTGAATTGGTTCACATGCAAAGAGCGACAACGCGTCCCCGTCTGACTCCAGCACAGCGTCGCTGCTTAGTTCAAATGTTCTGAAACAACGGTACACTCGCTGGAGGACATGGAACATTTTAAAGCTGGTACAACCCATTTCACTGCATAGCAGTTTCTAATTATTGTACTTCTTCGATTTCAGATAGTGATTTTTTGAATTTCCTTGATGTTTATTATTACTTTTTAAAGAACTGGAGATTTTGTTGAGGCATAATGCTGATAACATTTCAGGTCCACTGCAACTGGGATTAAATCTGTGCTAAGAGCTATTTATTTTTGGGACGCAAGGTCAACATGAGTCAGTGTTACATGGTGTAATCAACAACATTACTGAATTCAAATGTGATTAATTCAGGCTGGCGTGCTTTATTTATATTTGCTCATATACATACGTCGGTGTCAACCAGCAACAGAATTACTGAGCCCCGGTTGCTCTGTGTGATTTTAAAACACTGTATTAATGTATATATTATTGTGTCATTTGAATACATTACAGTGTTACATTCAAGAGGTATAATAGCCTTATTACACCGTCTGTCAATTAGGTTTGGCTTTACTTGAAAGAGAAAAAATTGAAAATGAATTGAAATTAAGTATGTGTTATTGCCTTTTATTTATTTATTTTTTTAAGTACTGCTTTTGCCTCATTATACACTACTATGAAATGACAAGTAATGCTGTATGTTGCACACATTTTGCGGTTTATACTTTGGTTGTATGCATCTCTGTGGAAAGCAATGGTGGTGGTTTACTTCCCAGAAAATATTCATATATTATTCGTATATCTGACCAAAATAAAGACCAAAGTAGTTTTTCTATGTTTTTCTCGTCTCTTTCTTGTATTTCTAACCCTGCATTTGACCTCTGAAAAAGCAGTACAAAGTACAATTTTTTTTATTATGTTTTTTTCCTATTTTACATTTCCTCAGCGACTTCATTCATCACCCCACCACATCTTGCCTTTGCCTGCCTGTTTTTTGGCCACCATTTTGCTCTTCAACGACACCCGTACTGTGGTCCCAGCAGGTTTTCTGTCTCTGTCACTGAACAGTCCAGCTGTACTGTCTCTGCTGTGTGACCTGGGCTCATTGTGCAGCCTGTACAGACTTTGATCCACATTTTTAAATGTCCTTTCAGCATTTCTTTGCCCAGTCTTTAACAGACGGTCACTGTCCTTTGCTGGTCTGTTATTAGCGACTCCTCTGACTCTGTTTTGTACGAAGACATCTCTTTGGTTTCGCTTTTCCAGGAAGCCGTCATGCTTTCTCTTAGGAACAAACTTCAACGCCTCCTCCCATTTCCCCGTCTCCTTGACAGTGAGCAGGATGCGGATCATCTGGTCCAGAGTCAGATTTTTGGCTCCTATCTCCCAATGGAGAAACTGGTCCAGCGGTAAGCGAGCTGTGGCCAGCTTCAGACGCTTTGCATTGGCTAGAGACAAGCCCGACTGAATGGACCTGTCCACCAGAGATCCAATGATGTAGACCTTGGAGTGGTCAAAGTTGTGGAGGATATTGGGGGAGTCTGCAGTGAGGTACACAAGCCTTTCGCGGGGGAACACATCCACGTGCTGGCGGTCAGTGCTGGTAATAAACAGTTTGTCCCAGGTCTCTGCACTGTATCGTTTGACCAGCTCCTTCTCGTAGGCCCCACCTGTCTCCAGGTTGCAAAAGTGGAGGTGGAAGGGTTCAGTAGCACGCCGGTTCCACGCTTCCACCTCCATCAATTGGGCCACCGTGTTCTCCAGCTCCCGCTTGGACATACTGGAGTCGTAGCTCATGTCAAAAACAAGCGGCTGATTGAACAGCATGGCCTGGGCGCTCCTCCAGGCCAGAAGCTTGTCCAGGGAGCGGTTCCAGTACTGGAGGAGGAACGTGTTTTTTAGCTCCACATTGCCGCCCTCTTGTTTCTTTTGCTCCAGTATGGCTTCCCTCTCTGCCTTTTTCCGCTGCTGCTTCTCCTTGCGTGCCCTTTTGATGCCCTCTTTGAGGGCCAGGTACTTCAGGAACTTCTTTCTGGAGGACTTAGTGGTGAGCTTTGACAGCTCCACAAGCTCCTCATCGCTCATCTCATGAGGTACGAGCTTCCCAGCTTGCTGCCACATCACAACAAGATCCCTGGTTGCCTCCAGAAGAGAGCGGCCCTTTAAGTCGCCTTCAGGTTCTGTGAGGTCTCCATCATCATCATCACTTGCTTCCTCGTCAATGTTGACTTGCTGGGTCTCTTCTGGTACAGCTTTTGATCTCATTACAGATTTCCATTTGTCCAAATCTACTGACTCCTCCTCCGCACTCTTGTCTCCTTTAGGCTGGAGGACATCTGTCCTCAGTGGGCTCCCAGAGCTGAAGGGGCGAGCCAGGACCGGGGTAAATGTTCTGTGACGACACACTGTGCGGTGGAAAGTTACGAGCTGTTTTTTTGTGACACGGGATGAAACAAACTGTCTGCATCTGTAGAGTTCGTGGAGACTGCGCTGGGTGAAGAGCCGAAACATAGCGACATGCGACTTTAATCAGCTGAGAACTGAAACTACGGAACACAGACTGCAACTGTGGCTGGAATCACTTCAATGAAACAAAATAACTTACTGAAGATTCGCTGTTTCTTTTCCATTTTACAGAACGTTCACGAAAGCAAATGAAAACCTACAAAATGCCTTGAAATATCCTCAGACTTGACTAGACTCCTCTCAGCGTCCATGCTTGTCAAAATTAGGGGAAGGTCACGTTGTTGCACGGTGTCACACTAAAATGTGCCGTACTACGCCGTGATTTTTTTCATCACAGTTTATAAGGCAACATTTCAACCCAGTAAATATTTATTTTATATTTGTTTCTACATGACACCTCAATATGAAAAAGAGAGACAACGTTCGTATGAGTTTATTTCTACGATAAATTTAAATAGATGTAGTTTCCAGGTGGACGTTTTACGGCGCTACACACACAGCCACGATGACGTAATTTCCTACCGACATAAGGTAGTTTGGTTAGCTGCTAAAATGAGTCTGTTTTTGCCCAAATTAACTTGTAAAAAAGACATTGATGAAGTCATCAAATGCGTTGCGGAGAAAGTCCTCGTCTTGAGGTTTGGCAGAGACGAAGATTCGGTTTGTCTCCAGCTCGATGAGATAGTAAGTGGCATTTTTGCTCCGTGTGTTTGACTTTAGCTCATCGATATTGAGACGTACTTTGCCAAGCACGAAACGAGACGTAGAAAAGACCATACACATGCAATTCAACAGGACAAAAAATGTTCAAAAGACTTACAAAGAAAGAAATATATAAGAGCAAAGTACAGGGATTTATGCTGTCTTGTATTAAGTACCATAAAGTGATGCTTACGTGAAAGTACAAGTATCTTACCAGAAAATTACTTTTGTAGAATTTGAAGTAACTTTTTATAAAATTACATAAGCGCTACAATGGTTCAAAAATGATTGAGCCATGGTGATGCAGTGGTAGAACGAGTTGTCTTTCAACTGGAAGGTTGAGCAAGACACTTAACATGCTGAAGTGTGTGAATGGCAAAACTATAGTGTAAAGCAGCTCACCAATGAAAAGCTCCATATAAATACAGACCGTTACCAACTCTTTGTTCTTCTGATTTTATTTGCTAGTAACGAGTATCAAAGATAGTTGGAGGAAATGTAGTGGAGTAAAAGTGGCTAGAAAAATAAACATAGTAAAGTACAGATATGTGAATTTTGTACAGTAGCAAAGTATTTGTACTTCCTTGTATTGCAACACTAGATGTATGAACACACACAAAACGATATGGAATAACATATTTGAATGCAACTGAATATTGAACAACGATGACACATGTGCATTGTGCGGGGATTTGTAAAAATGAGCCGCATATTTATTTTCACTTGCTTGTTGACAGTTGTCAAAAACCGCCCACGACCTCAGCAACATGGCGTCCATCTACATCGTGGATGTGGAAAAAGCTCCAGTCTATACGAGATACTTCGACATCAGTTACATCCCCTCCACTGTTTTCTTTTTCAACGGGCAGCACATGAAAGTGGATTATGGGTAAGTGAAATAACCGTATCAGAGTTAGTCTCCTTTCATTATAATTGTCATTTTTGTCAACGCAAACAAAACCTTATTGATGTACCCATCTTAATTCCGGTTAGAATGGCCATTTTTGTTGTACACACAACTGTAATACAGACAAAAGAGAGAGAATTTTACCTTAGTATCCATAAAAAGACACAAAAATGACTATAGGCGGCCATTATGACATGGTTTAGCAGGATTCCATTTATATTGGAAGTTAGAATTTGGAGTGACGTAACCACAGAGTCGGAAATGCAAATGTATCTTACTACTATCTACCAGTTAAGATAACAACATGGTATTTTTGGCACGTAAACATGTACAAATATGCACAGTAAAAGAAGCAGTGTTTGTACGGTGGTAGCCTTCTTGGAATCCATCATAATTATGCGTTCTGGTAGTAGTCGGAACTCAGAATTTCCAAAGGTCAGAGGGCATTCCTTTAACAAGTATAACCGTTTCCTCTTTTCTCTTCCAGCTCCCCAGATCACACCAAGTTTGTCGGCAGTTTTAAGACGAAGCAGGATTTCATTGATCTGATCGAGGTCATCTACAGAGGAGCCATGCGGGGGAAGATGATTGTTCAGAGTCCCATAGATCCTCGGAACGTACCCAAGTATGATCTGCTCTACCACGGAATTTAGACTCATCAGTGCGCCCACAGGAGGACATGAGGACAGATGTGTAACAGAGGAGGACCCATTGGATAGGGCAAGATGGAAGCAGATGATCTGCTCTGGCGACCCCTGAAGGGAGAGACACCTTAAAGAAGAAGAATGGGCCCACTGTTTGTGTGTGTGTGTGCGCGCGCTTTTTGATCACAGTGTTTTCGTTCTGGCTGGCATCTACTACTTTTTCAATAGAAGCTAAACAAGACATGACCCTTGACCTGGATATTAAGACAAACTTTGTTCACAGCGCACAAAACACTTCACTCAAAGCTCATGTGCCTGTGATCTTTGTTAAGATTGAACTTTGAGACCTGACTAATACATGCAGTGGCATGGGATTTACCCATATTTTAATTTATTAACAATAGGACATTTTTACTTTTGTGGTTTTCTCTTATCGCTTTATGTTTGAAATGTGAAAATGTCTCAAAATATTTCCTATGGAAATTAGCTATATATTAAAGGTCTACTTAAGTCATTATACTCACTCTGCTGTGATAATAAACTTTTGTATTTTACAAGAACCATTAAGTTATTTGTTCTCTCACATCTTGTTTATTTGGAGTTATTAACAATTCTACGTAGAGAGGATGAGTTCAGTTCCTGAGACGTGGGTTATCCCCGACAAGATTTGTATCCCCTGCGGCAGGAGCATAGGCGCATACATTCAGTGGAGATACCGTATTCACATGCTGTCAAGCATTTGTTAAAATGCTATTGTTATCTAAGGGTTGCCAGAGCGCAACATAAAAGATGAAATGGAAACTGTGACAAAAATTAATAATTTATTACAATTTACAGTGAAACGTGTTAATTCTCACAAATGTCAGCATCAGCATAAAACCCTGATCATATTTTTGGAATATCTTCTAGTTACTATATTTAATTCCCTTTCTTTTTTTAATGGTTTACTTGTCCTCAAATATGTCAACTCTAAAAATCTAATTATATTTAACGTCTAAGGTTATGCTTTTATTATGGAAAATCTAATGTACAGGATGTCTGCAGACTCGTACATCCGGTTTAGCAGTGGTGCCGGAAGGAAGAAGCAGAGCAGCAATGGCAACTGCGACCTTGTTTGGAGCGTGGTCTTCTGAGCGATGTTGCTAGTTTGTAGTTCAGTTACGTCTCCGTAAATGTTGACATAACGACTACAGGAAGTGACATTTTGGCGATTTTAGTATTTTCTCCACGGTAACAAAGAATGTTTTCGTTAATGAAAGCTGCTGTCGGCGGACTGGCCGGCGTGTGTAGAGCCTGCGGTCACTGGCAAGGTAATGAAGACGCCAACCCTCGAATAAAATTGCAAATAAATGTCTGTGAGGTGTTTGTGTCGACGGTATTTAACTGTTAAGTGTGCACATTAACACGCACATTACTGTAAACGTGTCAACGCTCTCCTTAAAAAAAGTAATACATTATATTGTAAGGCAGTTTTATTTTGAAAAGGACTCTTCAAGGGCTGCAATTCATGATTATGAAAATAATGGCGAATCTACGAGTCTGTTGATTATTGACAAAATCAACATCAAAATGTTTTGTCAAAATGATTCTGTTTCAATGATTTATTTTCTGCAAACCAACCAGAAACTATTCACATTTAAGAAGCTGATAAATCAGTTAATTTAGTAATCAATTAATCGTTGCAGCCCTGGCTTAATCAGCCGATTGTTTTCTAAAATAATCGAAGTCCACAAAATGTCAGATCATTGTTTCCCAACCTCGAAATGATGATGTTCTTTGAACGTCTTATTTTGTGAATGAATAAATGAATACGAACCGGTTTTAATCATTTAAAAACAAACAAATACTTAAACTGATGTAATTGTTCACAGTAATAGTTGATGATTAATGTAGTTATTGATCAATAATTAATCGTTGGGGCCCCTAATTTACAGTGCTGTACAGAGCCATTAAAAATCAAACAGACATTTTGTGGAATCATTTAGTTAAAATAACTTTTGAATTAAAAAATAAAAGACTATATTGACTATGTTGCATGTAGAACAATAATATGTTGTTTTAGCAATGCTATAATAACTGTACATTCTAATGATTTCTTAATCACTTTATTGGGAAAATACAGGAAAAATGTATGGAGTCTTAAAATAACACTTTTTTGAGGAAATAGTACATATTCTATAGGTTTAAGTTTCAAGTATTTAGTGTGATTTACCCTTGAACAATAACACAACTCCTTAGTAGAAGCCTTCGTTAATGTTACTAGTAAAACCTGCGATTGTCCGACTGTTTCATGTGAATTAATATCTGCTATAAAAAATGCGCTTTCACACCAGGTTTACTCAAGACCTTCTTGATTGTATCAAACACATGATGTATGAGTTTAACTCATCAACAACTTGTTAATGTAGAGGAACAACTTTTAAGTCATTCCAATCATTCAATCCACATGCCAAGGATCACAAAACGTGTTCACTGTTTTTCATTTTACAGGTCCCTTGTTCAGCCATTTGAAAGTCGTGGCTGCTGGACTGAAGACACATGAAATCCCTCCAGACTACAGTGGTAATCAATCATCATCTAGTTATTTATCTGTGGTGATTTTGAAAAATTAAAAGTGTCTTAAGTGTTGTTCTTATGATTCCGCAAGATGTGTTCCTGCCGGAGAAACCGAAACTGAAGGTCATGAACAAGGTGCCAAACTTAACAAAGGCCAAGAAAGAAATGAAGAAGCTGCGAGATATCCAAGGTCCATCAAAGGCAGCAAATACATTCTCGATAGGACAGTACGCTATTGTGGTAAGTACGTTTATTTCCTCTGAGAATTTTGCATTTCTAAACGTAGCGGCATTTAGATCTCATGTCACCCAGTGATTTGTTGGGCTAGTAAAAGTGCAACGACTACAAAAGACACAAAGAATTGTCCAGGAAAGGTTTAAGTAAGAAGTGTAGTCTACTGCTCAAAAAAAACCCTGGTTGTTCAGCTGATGGGGATAGACGCTTGTCTCCACCCACCCCTGCTGTGCTGGCGTATACACACAAATGTTCTCTCCCTCTGATAGTTTTGCTTGTCTGAGGGATCAGTGTATTTAGTAATTCTTTCTTACAAAATGAATTGCCAATTATTTTGATAATCGCTTAAGTGGTTTTAGTGTTTTTCAAATAATTTTCATAATTTTTAAGTTTAAATATTTTTCAGCTTCTTAAGTGTGAACGTTTTATGGTTTAATTGCTCCATCTAACAAACAAACGATTAAAACTGAGTCATTTTGGTTTGTGGTCAAAGCAAGACATTCAAAAGTACAAGTTCCAGGTTTTTTCGGACATTTTATGGACCAAACAAGTACTCAATTAATCGAGAAAATAATCTTTAGCTTAATCGATTATGAGAATAATAGTTAGTTGTAGCTCTACATTCAAATTACATTATAATTTATGATAGTGCAAGGCAGTTTTATTTTGAAATGGAAAGTAGATTTACAATAACGGTTATAATCATAATCAATTTATCCGTCGACTACTTTAAATTTTAAATATTTTAATCGAGTAATGATTTGTTCCTCAAAATGTTCACCAGTGTTTTAAAGATTTATTTGTTAAATCATAAAATATTCACATTCAAGAAGCTAAACACTCCGAGAACTCAAACTGATTTAATCGATTTATTAAAATAGTTGACACACAAATGCTCCCTCAGACAAGTCTGATAGTTTTGCTTGCCAGAGCCTGTTTTCAGATGAAGGACTGAGCAAACAAATAATGTTCCATGTTCTCTGTTAACAGAGGCAGAGTAACAACGCAAAATCATTAAAGGCCACATAGACTGGAAGCTCCAATTAACGCTGCGTTTGTGTGTGTGTATCTGCGTCATTACCTCGTTTATGAAACCCTAAAGTTTCAGAACAAACAGTTCAGCCACTGCTGAAAAAATAGTGTTGTATTGTTTTCCTGGGCTCTGCGAAGCGGATCGGCACTTCCTTAATTTGATGTCGTCATCAGAAATCCTCTCCACTCCTCTCACCACCGTAGCGCCTCCTGGTGCGGGCACTAGTCCGGGCACATCCGGTTGCGTACATTCAACCTCAGAAGAAGAAGAACTACTCTCGTTGTAGCTGCTGAGATGCAGAGCATCCACCGTGCCAGAGGGGAAGCTGTGTATCTGAGAGCTGGCCTATCTATTACGTCACTTCCAGGTACCTGGCCAATCACAGGACAGTAGGAAAGCTCTCGTTGGCTGGCCAATCACAACACAGTCCACGTTCTGGGGGTGTGGTTTTGGTCTGAAACAGTGCGGCTGACGAGAGTGTCAGTGAGGAGATATTTTGATCGGCTCGTTTGCAGCGATTAGGAGGTTTTTAACCATGAAAACAAGTTAATATATGTAAGTAGACCTCTGATTCAAGCATTCGATGTCACCTTTAAAAGTTACACACTATAGCTTTAACTAAACATTACTATTATAATAATAATAAACAATCAGTAACCTTATCTCATGCTCTCTGTTCTTTCCCTCAGGCCATGGGAGGTGGCTACCTACATTGGGGCCACATAGAGATGATCCGTCTAACAGTCAATCGCAAGATGGATGCCCAAACTACATTTGCCCGCTGGCGCATCCGTGCCCCGTACAAACCCATCACACGCAAAGGTCTTGGTCAGCGTATGGGCGGAGGTAAGGGAGCCATCGACCACTACGTGACGCCGGTCTGCTACGGTCGTCTGATCGTGGAGGTGGGAGGAAAGGTGGAGCTCGGGGAGGTCAAGCAGTTCTTGACTGAAGTGGCAAAGAAGCTCCCGTTTCCTGCCAAGGTGAGATGACGGATATAGAGTATGTGCGCTATTGAAATCAGTGAAATTAACACAATATTTTTCCTACTAATGTACTGCTGTAACATTAGTAGGAAAAATGGATGTACAAGATGTTGGTGTATTTGTTAGCCAATATCTGCTGCTATCATGCTGATAATATTGTTTGTATCGTATTCATTTGCCACATAATTCCTTTTTCTTAACAACTCAATTACGTTTGCTCCGGTCACGTTGCTTTATATGTTTGACTTGTATTTCTTTTACACAAATCTTGAGTCTTCACGGTGTATAGATTCGACTATTTGATTACTTTTTGTTTGTTTCAGGTCGTGAGCAGAGAGAGCCTAGCAGCCATGCACAAGAAGCAGGAGGAAATCGAGCAGAACAACCAGAATCCCTGGGCATTTAAGGAGATTGTGCGGGGAAACATGCTGGGTATCAGGAGGGTGGTCAGTCCCTTTGACTTGCACAACCACGGACGCTTCACAGGAAAATTTCACCTGCCGGGGAGAGCGTGACCCACCTGACAAACCTAAAATCAATACACTTACTCTGTGACATCGTCCTGGCCACTGTTGTGGATGTTTGGAAGCCTCTGTCTTTCATTCATGTCATATTTGGATTTTTACATTTGTTTTTGTTCATTTTTTACCCCCCTTTTCTTTTCAAAACAACCAATAAACTAGCTTTTGAAAGTCACCCTCATCTGGTGACCCAAGTATTGCAACACACTTGAATTTGAGTATTTTTATCGGCTAATTTTGTACCCGTAAGACCAATACTAAGGCTGCTACTAACAATTATTTTCATAGTTGATTGATCAAGTACATGTTAGGTCTGTAAAATGTTGATCAACGTTTCTTAAACCTGGAAATGATGATGTTCTCAAATGTCTTGTTTTGTCCATATGGAGCAAATAAACCAGAACATATTCACATTTGAGGAGCAGAAAAATCTGAAAACTTGATTTTAATTAGAAAAATATTCAAAATAGTTGATCATTCATTTTATTATCAATGATTAGTCAATTAATCAAATTGTTGTTGCAGCCCTAAGTAACATTACTCTTAAATCAGTCAAATTTTTTCTTTATCATAATTACGATTTACTATCTCATATATATATATGACTTACTATGTCATAATTATGAGATACTTTCTCACAATTACTATTTTGTAATTATGACATGCATATTTTTTGCTTTTTCAAGTGGCGTACACAAAAGTATGAGACACTATTTCATAATACACGAGATACCTTTTAAAAATGATGACTTAGTGTCTCATACTTATTAGACACCAAGTCAAATATATAAGAAAATAAGTCATATTTTATACCAATATTATGTATTTTTGTTTGTCAAGGGGTGGAAATAGGCTTCCATAGAAAATGTGTGACATTTATCCAAGAAAGAATGTAATTTTATTTGCCTGAAATGTTTTCACACTCAGACTAGCTAATAAATCAGCGAGTTTATTTAAACGCCTTGTCATAGTCCGCAGTAAATATTCGGTTTAAATACTTTAAAACTAAATATTATTTAGATTTAAAAGTGAGAAAGGACCACATGTGACAATTTCGTGTTTGCGCACGCGCAACTGCTGTAAGCGGAAGTATTCGAAAATAGAAGCGGGAAAGACCGTCGAGTTTTGTTTTGGTCCAGAACAGCCACGTTGTTTACAACGTTGTGCAACAGTTGACAGTTTTAAGACTCGTTTTTTTAAACACAGGAAAAACACGTTTGTGTTGTGTTTCTTCACCGGGGTTAGTAACTGTAACGCTAGCTTAGCACACTCGTTGCTCTGCGTTGACGTTGTTGCTGAAAGTAGTTTAGCACATATGAAACCTGTGCGAGGGTCAAACCGGACGCCTTCAAAAGCTCCAAAGCTGAAGAAAAAGAGAAAAATGGATGAGACGGTGAGTCAAAAACAAACGGGACAACAGAGATAACCGTGTCTTATTTTAGCACCTGGCTAACTTGTTATCTTCTGCCAACGCTTCCATCATATGTTTGTTTGTTTTTGTTTTGTTTTTTTACTTCAGGAGAAGAAGCTCAGTGAAAACAACGGTACCAAACGGGGACAGAAGAGAAAAGGTACTGGATGCTATTTTAGGCTTTATTAGATTATACTTCAGACTACTCTGAAATGTGTTGAAATGAATTGAACCCGAGAGGCAGTTATAACAGGGACTGCTTCCATACTGCATCACACTCTGCACTAAAAAACTGATAGAACATCAACATGACCTGCTTACTGCCTCCAAATGATCTACCTCAAAAAATTGATTTGTTGCTGTACTTTGTTGCAGGTGTAATCTGTGTGAACGCTCTAGGATAATGAGGCGCCCACATAGATGCCAGATACTTATTAAAATGGTCCAAAAGCACACATAAATCCATAATAATTCAGTGTCAGTAAAGTTATATACATGTAGTATACACTGTAGATATGTGATAATATATGATTCTATCATAAATGGCAAATTTCCAATATCATTATAATCACGAATGGAGAAAATTGCTAGTATTTTATTTGTTGTTTGCCCCAACCTCAGCATACTGTAGGTTTGGTCCATAAAAGAAACCAGATACCAGCACTGATGTTTTTATTTTTATTTTGTTCTGATAGCTGTCGATCGATCGTCACCCCTACCTAAGAAAGTCAAAGGACAGGAAAACTGGAAGCTGATGCCACTGTCTACCGTCACTGCTCTGGAGAATATAATGGACCTGTCAGTTCTGTAAGTTTCACAGATGAACACTGAAGATATTCTGCAAAAAAACTTGCAAACTTATTTGGCTTACAGTATGTAATGTATGTTCAGATAGATAAACATCCCTTATTTAACCAAGGGAAACCACATTAGAGTAAGAAACGATCTACCTATGGTAGACTATGGTACCTTGCTAATCCATACATGCTATATTTGTTATATAATTCATATTTATTTTGCTGCTAAGTGCACTAAAACTTATTTAAATTATGAAAGTGCACTGCAGAACAGAGGCAAAATGCAAACTGGAAAGACAGACTCTAAGTTTTGTCAAATAAATACTTATTTAAATCCTTGAACCTTGAACACGTTTTCTCCTGTGTTAACAGGGCTACTCTTGCTTTGAGGAAGACACAGATGAAGGAGAGTCAGGAACACCTGAACATGATGAAAAGCAGGTGAGCAGTGAGTCAATATATGTGTAAATAAGTGGCTGTGGTTTCAGGCAGATGTTATTACTTTTTCTAAATACTAAATTTGCAGTCTTACTCCATTGGCGTCATTTTTGTACTGACCAGAATGTGAACTGAACTTTCTGGTACTGACACAAAGCAATTAACATACAAGTTAAGACAGTGTGTGACATTCTTCTTACTACTTAATACTGAATGTAAAAACATTTGTAAGTTGTCAGTATATTTTTACTGCAGTGAGTATTTTGATAATTGATTATTTGGTTTTAGAGGTTTTAGATTTTTTGCAGCTTCTTAAATTTGAATATGTTCTAGTTTCTTCGCTCTATTTGATGGCAAAATCCCCTAACCCAGAATGGAAGCAGTGGCAACTGCTACTGCTAAGGTTGCTATTTTTCGTTGTTTTAATTAACTTTACTTGGTTCACGTCATTGATTTAGTCAGTTAGCCCTCATTTGTTAAAAGATAAATAGAAGTACCACATTGTAATCCCCCCCCTTTTGATCAAAAAAAGCACCTTGTGCATCTTGATTTTTGTTTGTAAATGACGCATTTTTACAAACTGCTGTAGGTTCCTGGCTCAGTGTGTGCAGCTCAGAGTTCCAGTACAGAGACAGAAACATATGGAGTGTTCATCTTACCACCAGCAGAGGGAGACGGAGAACTCAGAGGCTGGAAAGAAGACTCTGAAAAAACTGGAGGTGAATATTCCACAGTTGTCCAAGGGTCCCAAACTCAAAAAACATCTTTGTGTTTACGTTACATTTTTTTTTTTTTTCGTATGTTTTGTGTCCAGAGTGACTTGAAGTCTGTGGTCGTTGCTCTGGAGGAGGCAGAGGAGGAGACAGAGTCTTTAAAGCAAACATGCTCAGCACTGAGAGACCAGCTGGAGGATGAGGAGGAGAAAGCCAAAGAGGTATAAGAAATAAAAGTTACACAGTTTGTGTAGTTTGTGTGTGTGTGTGTGGGGGGGATTGAGTGGAGGAGTTGTCCGTTTTAATTGCAAGCTGTCTCGCCATTAGGTGTCGGTAAGTCTTACACACAGGACCTTTTAAATGGGGTGACAAATGTATTGAATTCTACTTCCACAGAACTTCTTGTTCTTCTTCCTATCTGTTTACACAGAGCTTACAGCTACGTGAACAAACAGTTCTCAACCTTCCCCCTCATCGCCCACCAGCAGATGAACCAACATTAGAGGTGAGTGGTGTAACATATTAGTCTTGACTTGTTCTGTTATTATACAAGTTTTATTACAATATCGGATGAATCATTGACATTTTTGTATTTTGTGCATGTAGAAACTTTTTTTTTCAGTATTGTGCAAAGGTCGTGGGCTGCCACTATCTTTTGATGTTTAGTCATGTATAACCTTGGCCTTTTACGTCTGACAAATCAGCTTCCATCGAGTTAAAACTTGAACAACATGTGTTTGCATAGATGAATCTGCATAGATGAATCGATTACTAAATGAATTGTCAAGCTTCTTAAATCTGAATATTCTCTGCTTTCATTGCTACATTTGACAAAGAAAGCTTTTTTTGTGGCCAAATCAAGACATCTGAGAGCATCATCATTTCGAAGTTTGGGAAACACCAATCAACCTTTTTGTGGACCAAACAATAGAGAAAATTATCTATAGTTGCAGCCCTATATGCAATGCTAAAGCATGTCATAAATAAGCCAGCCATTTTTAATATTATATTCAGGTATTGCCAATTACATTAGTAATTAGTAATAGAGTCCATTTAGGTTTAATAGAGCCATAATAGAGCCAGGGCCCTGGTGAGGGTAAGAGGAGGTCTTACAAAATACTTGGCACTTGAACCCAAAGAAGTTGTTTTTTAACGATACATACATATTTCCTCTATTTTCAAGTTGTATTCTAATGAAGAGATTGAAAAATAATGAATTTATGATCATTCTAGTATGGCTAAAACAACAAAATGTAATGGTGGCCTCAGAAATTTGCACCGTACAGTGTATCTGTATGTATAAATGAAAATATGTATTTATTATTCAAAGGATTTTCACTTTCTTAATGAATAAGAAGTGAAAGTGTCTGAGTCAGCTCCCGACAGGGAAGTCTAAACATTTTCTCTTTGATGCAACTTCTGTTTATTGTCTCAGAGAGAATGTGATGTGCAGAGATCTGCGGTGTCTCCGTTGATCTTGTCAACAACAGCTCGTTTCACATGCACATGAAATCACACAGTAGTGCTAAATAATATCTTCTGGGTTTTTTTTCCCCCTCAGGCTTTAATGAGAAAAACAATACCAGACAATGAGTGTGAGGCCACTTCACAAAGACTGGGAGAAATCCTGCAGAACTCAGAGGCCATACAGAATGCACAGGTGCTGCTTCTACATGCACACAAACACGCTGATGAACTCTAACGCTGGCTTTACTCCGATCAGTGGTGAACCTCACTTTGAGGGAAGCTCGCCCAATCTCTGTTTACACCACACTGAAGGCTGAAATCTTGGAACCAAGCAAAGTGAACAGGTGTAAGCAGTGTGCATTGCACACGATGTTTGCCATGTTAGTGTTTTGGGGGAAAGATTACTAGGGGTCAAATAGCTGTACTTTTTGTGGTTGACCATCAATGTGCAACATGCAACATAAGAAATTGTATATAATCCATATGGGTTTGTGTAAAGTGATATTTGAGGTCGTATATGTGAACCAGTCCAGTCTGGGTTCGTGGTAACTTGGCTGCCTGCATGCACAGAGGGGAAAACCGATTTTAGCCACTTAACATAAGACTCACTTTATAAAATCTACATCAGCTTTAGTCTATGATATCTTAAAAACATGTTCCCTGTCTTTTTCCTTGCCGTTGGATGGACTTTTCCCGAAAAGAAACTGAAGATTGTAAACTGCTCACTCTCCACACCAGAGTCCATAGAGAAAATTAGTGACTTTACATTATAACACACGGGAGTTTTTAAATGCACTGCGGCCTCCATCAGTAAATATGAAGATGATGTATTGTGACATTGCTGTTTAAAACCCTTTGTTCAGATTTACCTAAGTGACATAAATGTTCTAAATGAGGCAGCAGTAGACCAGAAGCTCCTGTCTTACCATAAAAATTATGATTTTCTCTATGGGCTTTGGTGTAGGAAAATGACCTTATTGCAAGCTTCATTTTCCAGCCAGAAAAGGCTGTCTAGTGATTAGAACAAGTAGCAACACATTCTTAAGATATTGTAGGTATAAGGAGGTGTAGATTTTATAACATGAGCCTTTTGATAAAAGCCTACAAACTGTGTCTGATGTAAGTCCATGGAAATGGAGGTGTGGCAGCACTATTGGCACAGTCAGTGTTGATAACTTGTCAATAACACAATCATATGGCAACACTTTGGAAAAAACTATCCCTAAAACAAGGAAAGGAATGCTTTAATTGTCTGCCTTTAGTTCAGCATTTAATTAAATATGAGAATTTTAATTGAAAGCTTATACTTTGAAAACAAAGTTCACAAATCTAAACTTCATTAAAACTGATGATGTACTCGCCAATGAAGACTAATTGCTCATGTTTACTTCTGTAGAAAAGTGTCAAGTACAGGAGAAGTAGTGACTGATCTAGTGTCATTAAAATGTATTCATTCATGTTTTTGTGTAGAGAGAAAATGCATCCGATATGATCTTATGAGTTTATTTCCATTTCAAAAGAACACGAAAGATAGCTCTGCTTTTATGTACAAAAAAAATAATGCAATCATCTTTTCATAAATAAGGAGGAGTCTTAGATGCAGTTAATTTACAGTGCAACATATTTACATTCCGATGACTTAGTCGTGTAAGAGCTTAGAGTCATTCAACATGTTATTCAGTAGGTGCTGGTAGTGCCAGATATGTAGATAAGGACCGATTATATCAGCGGAAATATCATGTTTGACTAAACAAATTTAGAACCAGGATGAGAACATGCAAATAAACATTTTTTATTTTATTTTAGAGGAAATAATGTGACAGAAGTTACTCTGTGGCCTGGAATTAGTGACATTGTGGTTATTATCTATGTAGAGGATGTTTCCTGCCCGTGAATCTAATCGACAAGATGGTGCATGAATACATTTTCATGCCAATTATGACCCTGCCTTCAGCATGTAGCAACATACGCAGCATTTTTGACATCGTCAGTCATATTTTTTTATTTTTTCATTTTTTTACTGACCTTGTATGTTCTTGTTTTTAGCTGATGGTGGAGAAATCCTGTGTGATTTCTTTTTTTTTGTCCTTTTGTACTCTCTATGTTTTTACACTCCCAAAAACTACATTCGGACTGCACTGCTGCTGCCACCTTGCGGTAATGCATGCCCCACAAATTAGGCTTTCATTGTTATATGAACACAGCACTCATAAGCTGTGTTTCAGTCATGGTATGGTTCGGTTTGGAAGGATAAAGCCCTAAAGTCAGGCTTGCGTTTTTCGACTGCGAACAGTATCATTTACTTGGCAGGTGGGGTGTGGCCATCTGTGCCCAATGGCTGTGTAGCAACAGACTACAAAGTAAGACGTCCAGTGGCTCTTGGTCTCAGCAAGACGTCCATCCATTTTTATAAAAATATTTCCATGAAATATTTACATCAATCGCAATGGAGTGTCATATTTTTGTCTCTAAAACTTTAAACTCCTGGTCAAATCTGTGAGTTCTTAAGTGATTTTCTTCGTATGGACTCTGAGGATTCATCGTTGAAAAGTCGTTCAATAGTGGAGACAAGTGAGTCTCTGATGGCGCGGCCTAAGCCTCTGGCAGCAAACACATACAGCACAGGATTTAGTGCACTCTTGATGTACACCAGATACAGTGATATGTACGTGCCATATAATGCTCCAGTGTACAGTTTGGTCCAGTCAGGTCGTCCCTCAACCAAGACTCGTAGGAAACGGCAAAAAAAATAGGGCACCCAGCAGGTGAGGAAAAAAAGCATGGTGAAAAAGAGCACATGGTACATCCTGACCATCCTGCGCGAGGTGGAAGCAGTGGAGGAGGTGGGCGTTGGAGGCACTACTTGCTGAATGGTGAGTAAAACGGCAATGTTACTTCCAACGAACACCAGCAGCGGCACGATGAAACCTGCCACCGTTTCTGTTACAAACAGGCCCATGTTAAACTTCCCACTCTCCAGGCACTGGTAAGCCTTGTTAATTTCAAAAAGCTCGGCGGTGTGCAAGTATGGGGCAGACAGGATGGCAGCTAGCAGCCACAAGATGCCACACGCCAGAGGAACAGCCCAGGGTGGCCGTTGCAGTCGAGCCCACATGGGCTTCAGCAGGCACAGGCATCGTTCCAAGGCCACGGCACAGAGGAGGAAGGCGGAGGCGTACAACCCCAGGCCCCGCAGGAACATGATCAGACGGCAGAAGCCGTGACTAAACGGCCAACTGTTTCCGTTAGCGAGGTAGCCCAGCATGAGAGGGGTACGCACAAGCAGCACCAGGTCAGCCAGGGCCAGGTTCAGGACATATATGCGGAAACTGCTGGCGGCATGCTTCGAACCATTGGCACCTCTGTGCACCAGGTGTCGACGGCCGTGAAATCCAAGAGCCCAAACCACCAGGCCATTCAGAGGTATGCCCACCTGATGGAGTCAAGAGAGATGATGCTGTTAATTAGATGGCATACCTCAGCTTTGTATCAGAAATAATCTGCAACTGTACAACAATCCTTCGCCATTGTTTGCTTAGTTTCTGAAAGTCCAAAAATAAGAGGAAGGATTTCTGTTATACTAAGACCAAAGGTGATGTTAAATCGAAACTATCAGTGTCAATGTAACTTTTATGTCACACTTAAGTTGTGGTCAATATTTTGACCCACCCCCTACTCCACAGTCTCGTAATCCCTTTCCCAGCTATTATCATGTACTATAATACAGCATCTTCATGCCAGCCCTGTCACATTAACGGGCACAAGCTGGATGGGTGGAGGAAATCTTACCAGGAAGATGATCAGAGTTGCAGCAATTTGGACGCCCTGGCTGATGGGCTCCACCTGCCAAAAGCGGCCGGTGGCGTTGGTCAGTGGCTGGTTCACTGCATGAGCGGGAAACTGTGTCCCATTCATGTTAGCCATGGAGCTGCTATCAACCTTTCAGACGAGCTGGAACACACGAGACATGCATTTTAGTTGTGCAGTAGAATGGTCTGTAGGAATATAAAACATAATACACTATTAAAAAGAGTGTAAAGAGGTGATATTATAGTGTTTAGTAATAGTTGTGACTTGGATTATGAGGTTTTGGAGCCACAAATACATCTTTGTAGAAAGCTTAAAAACATAAAAAGCTCAGTCATTCTATGGCCATAAACAAACTTCCATATTTTATTTTTGAAATTCTGCATTATATTAGACTCATTTTGAGAGTTCTTGAAAAACACAAGGGTGTGAAATACAGACTCCGACCAGCATGGACATGGCTCCGCGGCTTTTGTTGAAAACAAATACACATGGTCAGGAGAGGGGCAGACGGGGAGCGTTTTACAACAGTGAGGAAAAAGAGGTAGACGATAGATGGATGTTTACTAGTGTCATAAAATACGTACTCCGAAACTGTTGGCATGAGTGCTGTATGGAAAACGACGAAAAAGTGACCGGACTTGCAGAGTTCGGCTTGATTTTTTTAAATCAAGTTGAAATTTTGGCCCTTCAAAGTAAGACGTTTGTCAACCTCTGCCTGTGTTAGACAATTTAAGAGTTAACCATTCAAGGACCAGTGTTTGATGATGTCAAAACACACACACACCTCTATACATGCACGTATGTAAACTTGTATTAGCAGTAATGATTAAAGACTTAGGAATTCTTTCTTTCCCCGTAGCCTCAGGCTTTGGATGAATTCACACATGTAGACTCGTGTGCCACTGTGACATCAGCGTTCATGTGTTCATAATCACACCATCAGTAGCTCGGTAGCAGCGGCATTAAAAATCTGTTCTGTGCCAAAGTTAATGATAGCAGCGGCAGGTTCCACAATTAAAAGCTTGTAAAAATGGAGGATTTTCAGGAATCAAAGGTGATCAATAAGAAAGTCTAGAGTCTGACGCGATCATATAAAGGGTTTTCTTCTTACCTCCTTTATTTTCACTCTGCTCGGAGAAACAGTGCAGGAAATAAAAGAAAAAAGGTGTGACGACAGGCAGTTAAAAGAGCAATTTCACTCTCTCTACCTCCCTCCCTCTATCTCTCTCTCTCTTTTTCTGTGTGTGTGTGTGATTGCGACACACTCTCTCACACTCTTTCTTGGCAACATATCAACCAACATCACGCACATTTGTCGTCAAGGAAAAGCCATTTCCTGCTTTGTTTGACCTTGAATCGTAAAAAGAACATTGTTCTATTTTTTTTATTTTAAGTATTTGTTCTGGGAAATAGTCCGTAAATAGTTTTGTGTTTGTTTGTTTTTTTACAGTGTCCAGTAAAATGCATGATTGGAGTTTGCTCTCCAGTATTTTGACCTGGTGCTGCAGTACCCGCTTTAAACACTGATGGCCGCTGTTTCACATGTTTTACATCATGCCTCTTTAGTAGAAACCAGAGTAAAAAAAGGACAGATGTGTCAAACTCAAAACGGGGAAATAAACCTCTGTTCAGTAGCGGGTGAGCACAATATTCCATTGCATTAACGATATTCATGATGATCTTTGACAGAATTTCAAAGTGGAGCGGGGATTTTTGTGGCTCTTTAAAGAGCCGTTCAAACGACTGGCTCGTTCTTATATTTAATTATTTTTATAGAAGCCAAACGGGTTTTTATCAAGACAATAAGTCACTGGTTGTAATCATGTAGTAAGATTTGGATCTGAATGATTCAAGTGAACGGTTCGCAACTGCGACTCGGATTCCGGTTGTTCAAAGAGCCGTTCAAAAGATTCGACTCGTTCATTAGGTCACAGCTCTATTTCAAATTAAAAAAGTGCTTGTTTTAGTGTTGAGTGATGTTTTACTTCACAATAAAAACATGTTAATATATAAAATAAGGAAACGTTTGCTTTTCCCGCTAAAATGTTAATTTTAATGTATAACTTTCCACTTATGTGTTGTTTGTTAAGTAATAAGTGGTGTCTACTAATAATGTCTACTAGAAGCTTTTTCAAAGCTAAAATTAAAACTAGATTTGAATGTTTACGTAACGAAAAGTGAGTAAATCGTTTGTACTTTGGTTTGGGAATTAATTTGTCCGTTTGGTTTTAACTAATCATTTTAAATAATTGTAATATCATAAATATTGTTAGTACAGGTTAGATAAAGTACATAAACCTCATTAACATTAATTAAAAAAACAACGTCTGAGTTAAAATAAGATATATATTTTTTAGCATTTTAAAATTAAAATCAAGCCCTTTTTTAAGAGTGTTTTCTCACTGATGATCCACTTGTTGATCTTCACCAGCAGATGGCGGTGCTGCTCATTTTTTAAAACTGGCATTTTTGTTAGTCACTCATGTCTAAATGAGTTTAGGGAGATTTTCACGGATTAATCAATAACTAAATTAATTATTTTGATCATCAATTAATCAGTTTTGGTTTTAAAAATAATCTAAACTTCTAAATTCTTAGATTTTTCAGCTTTATAAAAGTGAATATTTTCTGCGTTTTTTGCATCATTTCATTTTATGAAATTTTATGGATCCAATAACTAATCCATTAATCTGGAAATTGACAGATTCATAGATTATGAAGATGATCTTTAGTTACAGTAAAATATGATGCATTTAAAGCACAAGAGCTGCTTTAAATTAATGTTTGAACTAATTCTATCTCCATGGAGACGAACAGATCGATCACTTATTATGCGCCTATAATCCTGACATAAACGTCATAAATGTTGCTAGTTATTAATCCTGTAATCTGTAGAGTGTTATTTTAATTCCCAATTTCTCCTCGTGGATTAATAAATTTTTCTACATTATTAGGCTGCATTACAGTCAAAAACACCAACTACCTTTTAGTTTGTATTGATCTTTAGTTAATTTGAAACTAATTTATAATAATGTTACTTTATTCATTTAAATTTTATTTATTAATGATAAATAATAAACATAATTATTTCATGTAAATACTTATTTCTTTCTTTTGCCCACTCTTTCACTTTTTCTTATGTTCTTTCGCACGTTCACATGTCATTTAGCAGACGCTTTTATCCAAAGCGACTTGCAATGGAATTGAGTACAATCAGCCAGGGGCGGCGTTGAACTTGTGACCATTGCGACCAATGATGTCTTTCGCACACAGGGTACTGATCTTAACCACTGAGCCACTCCACCCTTACGTTCTTTCGCTTTTTCTTACGTTCTTTCGCTCTCTTTCTTACGTTCTTTCGCTCTCTTTCTTACGTTCTTTCGCTCTCTTTCTTTCACTCTAATGTTCTTTCGCTTTTTCTTACGTTCTTTTACTGTCTCTTTCACTTTCATATGTTCTTTCTTTCGTTCTTTCCTTCTTTTACAAACTGTCTCTTTCTTTCCTACTTTGCCGCTTTCTTTCGCTCGCTCTTTCACTTTTTCTTACGTTCTTTCACTTTCTTTCTTTTACTCTTTTTCTTACATTCTTACATTCTTTCGGTCTTTCTTTTACAAAGTGTCTTTTTCACTTTCGTATGTTCTTTCTTTATTTTACAAAGTGTCTTTTTCACTTTCGTATGTTCTTTCTTTATTTTACAAAGTGTCTTTTTCACTTTCGTATGTTCTTTCTTTCTCTAACTTTGCCTCTTCCTTTGTTTCTCTCACTCTTTCCCTTGCCGTATCTCTTTCCTTCGTATTGTTTTTTTTAATTATTTTATTTACTTTCTTACTCAAATATAATCATAAACAGTTAAATTACTGCTAATTAACAACACTTTCTTTGTTACTCGTGTCCATGTTCAATTTATTGCCACCTTTGATCTTGGATTTCACAGAAGCAGGTGAATGACATTAAATATTCATGTTTTAATGTAACCGCCAATTACAATTCTTTAACAATTGCTTCACTTGTTTGTGAAAGAATTAAAGTTTTTTTTTTTTAATTGTATAACTGTTTCAGTTCCTCAAAGATAAACCTCATTCACAAAATCTCAGTCCATTTATGATTTATTCTCATGAATACATGTAGGTTTTAAAGGGTTTTTAAACATTTAGTCACAGTGTTGAGGGTCACTTAATGCTGAATTTATGCTCTTTCTCAACATTCAATGAAGTAAAACGAAATAACACAAACAAGCAAAACAAAAGAACTGCTTTTATTTCTTTGCTTTCACACAGAAATGGATGATATGAGGTCTGAAGCAGTAGAAATGTTGTCATGACAACAGAACCCCTTATCCATTATCTCTAAACAGATTCAGATGACTCATATTAAGATAAATATGTTTTATATTAATATTGACCGTCAGTTTATGTTGTTCATAAAAACAGGTTTTATTTAAAATTAAAAGACATTTCCACGTGTAAATTAAGCTAAATATGGAATCACATCTAAAGTAAAGATGTTAAGTGAACTTAATTCTTAATATTAACACTTAGTGAACTAAGTGAAGACTTTAAGTTATTACAAAGTTTATAATATTAACACTTATTGAACTAAGTGAAGACTTTAAGTTGTTGCAAAGTTTATAATATTAACACTTAGTGAAGATGTTAAGTTAATACTTAATCTCATTAACACTTAGTGAACCAAGTGAAGACATTAAGTTACTACTAAGTGAACTTATTCTTCATAATATTAACACGTAATTTGTGAAAAAAGTGTAAATATTAAATTATTACTAAATAAACACTTAGTGAACGTGATACTTTATACACAACCTTGCACCTCCGTACCTCTCAGATCACCTCCACATATCCATTCCTGCCCACACCCTCAGATCCTCCTCCTCCGTCCCCCTCACTGTCCCTCCTGCAGAGCATTCAGCTGCTCTGGAATTCCCTCCCTCCTGACCTCCGAAACACAGACTCCCTCCCACATTTCAAATCGCAGCTGAAAACTCACCTTTTCAGAAAAACATACTGTACTTACTTAATACTTAATAATATTAAAACTTGGTGAAATAAGTGAAGACTTTACTCAGTGAACTTAGTACTTAATAATATTAACACTAAGTGAAAAAATGAATTTATTAAAACCAGCAAATTTATGTGTGTGTTATTTAAATTTTTTCACAAAATCTTCTTTTCATTCTTTTTCTTACGCTTACTCACACTCTATTTCTTACTCGTTCTGTTGCTTTTTTTTGTTCGTTCTTTCCTTCTTGTTTGGGTGAATTCAGGATGATCGCATCTTGCCAAATTTGAATGATTAAAACAAGTTTCAAATGTTTGAATATCAAGTTTCAAATCTGGTGAAATTCAGCAAGGAGACGCTGGGGGCGTGTTCTCTGGACACACACGGGTTTGTGCAGAGACCCTTTTAAGGACTCACGTTGAAGTCCATTCATTTAGACAACATAACCATATCCTTATCCTTAACCTTACCACAACTCCAATCTTAGCCCAATCCAAATCTTACTGGGCACATTTCTGTTTATTCCTCTCACAGTTGCTCAATTTCCCCCAAAAATACCCCAAATTTCTATTTGTCAGTATAATTTGCTCTTTTCTATGTAAAATAATAATTCCAGATAATAGCTGGTTTCATTTCTTTGATTTTTTCATGTTAAATGCAGCATATTCATATGTGTTAGAAACAAGGAAATTTACTATGGTCAAATTCTGCCGTAACACAAATAATGAGGCTTAAAATTAAATAAGTATATTCAATTACTTTTTTTCCTTTTTTTCATATAATTTTGTCGAATCCATGTATTTTTTTCACCGCTTAGGGCTGAAACTCGTGATTATTTTCATAATCGATTAATCTGTTGATTGTTTTGTAAAATGGCAGAAAATGTTTCACTTTTAATGATTTCTTTTTTGATTTTTTTTTGAAAAAAAAAAGCAGAAAATATTCACATTTAAGAAGTCGAAATATCTGAGAACTTGTAATCATTAAAGAAAACTCTAAAATGTAATAATGATTATTTTCATCATCTACTAATTTGTTGACTATTTTCTTGATTAATCGATTAGTTTTTTTGGTCTAGAAACTGTGTAAAGGAATAACATTGATCGACGTTGTCCAAAAAGTCCTCACATGTCTTTGTTTTTGTCCACAAACCAAAATGATTCAGTTTGAATGATTTCTTGGTTATGTGGATCAATAATACTTACTATAATAATATTAACACACAAGATGTTAAGTTAATACTTAATAATATTAACACTTAGCTCATTAAGTGAAGACACTAAGTTATTAAGTGAACTTAATAATAACACTTGGTGGAATAAGTGAAGACTTTAAGTTAACTTAATACTTAATAATATTAACACCTATCTCACTAAGGGAAAATGTGAAGTTATTACTAAGTAAACACAGTGGAATTAATACTTAACAATACAAACATTTGGTGAATTAAGTGAAGACGTTAAGTTAATACTAAGTGAACACGTAATTAATTTAATCCTCAATAATATTAACTAATTAAAGTTATTAGTAAGTGAGCAAAGAAACCAGAAAATATTCACATTTTAATCGTTATTTGATATATTACTCATTGCAGTCCTGATGGAAAGTTGGATTTATTTTATTTTTACTCAAAATACTTAAGTGGTTTACTGTATTTAAATTATCGGGGATTCACAAACAAATCTTTTCTCTCTGATACAGAAAAATGAAGGGGCTTTCTTTGCAATCAGTATTTAAATTGAATTTATGTGGAAAAGATGGATGGATTTTTTTTTTTAATTCAGAATTGTGTGTGTGTTTGATCTGGTTTGTAGAAGTGAATCTTTGCTGGTCTTTCCATTTCTGAATCTCGCCTACACTTCCTTTAAACCTGCTAATTTTAGACGCAGGGGTTTTGATCGGGGGAAACCAAAGTGCTCTCATATGTCACCAAGAAAGTGCAGGAATGAAAGACCGCTCTTCTTTGTTCTGTGTTTTTATGTAAATACAGCATGTGTGTGTGTGTGTGTGATGAAGCAGTAGCTGATTTTTGGGGGCAACTGTTTGGTGATGATATGAAAATGAAATGTTTTGTTTTCCTAAGAAAAGTGTCGGAAATTTTCTCTGTGGTGTTTTCGTCACACCACAGAACACAGACAGACAGACAGAGAGTGACGGCATAGTTGTTATCATATCATATCAGCTGAGTGTGTGTGTGTGTGTGTGTGTGTTGCGTCTCTCATGCTTGTCCCACATATGACAGGAAAACAGAGTGAGGTCAGGTTTGCCCACGTTGGAAACACTGAGTCTGAGCTGAAGAAGCAGAAAAAAAATGAACTCTCAAACTGCTTCTTATTTTTTTACTCGACATTAAACAAAAAACAAAATTGCACTGTTGAACAAACTTTCACACTGGTTTCCTCTGTCGAGGAGACGAGGTTTGTGAGTGAAGGTGACGGTTGTGTTCGCATGACGTACACAGAGGGTTAAACTCCGGTTTCCTCCTGTAAATAATATGATGTCACTTCCTCATCTGCAGAGGCGGAACGTCATGAAGTGTGAGCACTGTTGCCGTTTTTAAAGCTGATATAATGTACAATAGCGACTGTTCGCTGCCCCTCTGCAGGGGGCGTGGTTGCCAGATTTGACTCAAAATAAGGAAATAAGACACTGCACTTGTACCCAACAAATATGGCGCGTTTCCACCTCCTCGCCTCATCCCGGCACGGTTAAGTTGCGTTTCCACTAGCGATAGTACCTGGTACTTTGTTTAAGTACCTGCTCTGGCGAGATTCAAAGCAAGCTGAGGCGATACTATGCGTGACACCGCCAGACTGCCGGCCACTGATTGGTCATAGGGCCGTCACAGGAAGAGACGTCCAACACAAGAATCAAGCCGAACTGTAGATCAGTTAAAAAGACTTAACAATCCTAAAAACATGCCTTAATCTCCAACAATCACCAGGGAAATGTCTAAAATCTCAATATTTAACAGAGGAGTCTGGTGTTTTTAGGGACCGGCGAGTCTGTGGTCCGGTCATGGAGGAAGCACTGAACAAAAAGTTTGAATTAACTGATTCTAGTGGTTCATTTACACTAAAAACAACTGCTTTACAAGTCACTCGCTTGTGTGTGTGTGTCGCGTGTAAAACAAAGTCACGTTAGTTTCATGCAGCTTTGCAGTGGTGACTCCGCCCACGTTGAGCAGGTACTATTTTGTAGTGGAAAACCAACCTAAACCGTGCCGTTCCGAGGTGAGGAAAAGGTTGGCTATATACTACAAAATATCGTAATGTCATCGCCCTTCCTCGTGCAATATGATAATCAATATGCCAAGGCAAATAAGGATATTCTAATTAAATGAGGGAAATCCTGCACTTTTAACTTTTTCACATCAACGTTTTGTTTTCTTCAGTTAGACAGAAATCGCGATGTATCACGATATGACTGTCTTGCAATATGTGAATAGATTACATACACGATATGATCGATTCACACCCATCTACATAAGCAGTATAAAAATTCCGTCATAGTCTTTTTATATTTACATACATATATATGTATATATACATAGATATATATATATATATATATATCTATGTATATACATATATATGTATAAAAGCAGTATAAAAATTCCGTCATAGTCTTTTTATATTTACATACATATATATTCGCAAAAGAAATTTGTTAGATTAGCCACCTTCTCTAATTATTTGTCTCCATCTGCCCCTCTGTTTAAGAATCTTCAGATAATGTCAGTCTACGATATTAATATACTTCAATCATGTGTATTTACTTATAAATATATTCAACTTTCCCACTTGCTGCCCAAATCCTTTCATGAATTCTTTACAGTTAACTCTCAGGTCCATTCTTATAACACCAGACAGACTGATAAACTTCATCCCCCTTTTTGCCGCACTACTCATACTCAGTTTTCTTTTGCTCACAGAGGCTCCATACTTTGGAATTCCCATCTTCATGTTGTTAAATTATCTTCATCCCTCAATACTTTTAAGTTAAGACTGAAAGCTTACCTGTTAAATCAAAGTTCCTAATAGTTTTTTTTTTTTTTTTCCAGTATATTTCCAGTATATTTGTCATTGGATCATTATCTCTTTACATGCTTATACACTCAGTTAAATACAATCATTTTATATTTATACATACCCATGTTTTTATTTCTGACTTCTTTGAGTGTCTGCTATAAAATGGCACTTGTATTGCTTCCTTTTTTGTTGTTATTTGTTGTTGCTTTCTCCTATTGTTGTTGTTGTTGTTGTTGTTGATTTATCCTTTGAATGTGTATATTTCTTGGGGAGGTGCTTCTTATAAGCCCATGTAGGGTTTTTTAACCTCTCCTGCACTTACTATTCTTCTTTAATTTCTGTTTTTTGTATTGTCGTTTTTTTTATGGTGCAAATAAATAAATACAAAAAATACAAAAAAAAAATATATATATATCTATTTATATACATATATGTATAAAAGCAGTATAAAAATTCCGTCATAGTCTTTTTATATTTACATACATATATATACATATATATATATATATATATATGTACATATATATATATATATATGTACATATATGTGTGTGTGTGTGTGTGTTTTAAATGATAATGACACACAGTCTATCTAATAGTATTTCCTTTTCAAAAACAAGCTGGCCACAATAATAATTTACAGGCCTCAAAGTTTTCAGCCACGTGTCATTTCATGTGCAAATATAACACATTTCTTACATTATATTGGGGATTTTTGGTAGGGATATTTATTTTTTCACTGATGACATTTTGATAACATACAGTAGTACTGTCATGAATCAGAAACATGTTTGCTGTGTCCTGAATATGGGAGCTGTTTAAATAGATGGATGTCACTTCCTGAGTGCAGTGCGGGAATGTTGCAGGGAGACAAGATATATTTTGAACACCTTACACAAAGGGGATATATTTATACAATACATGGTAAAGTAAAGATTAAGGACCTAAATTCAGATGGAAAAATGAATGGCCACATGTATAAAAAAAAAAAGAAAATTGAAAGAAAGAAAAAATAATAAAACAACATGAATTCTGAGATTAAAGTCGAAAGGTTTGTGTCGGTATCGGTAGGTACTCCAGTTTTTGATACCGGTATCGGTAGATACTTAAGTTTTTGATATCGGTATCGGTAGATACTTAAGTTTGTGATATTGGTATCTTTTGTGATATCAGTATCGGTAGATACTTGAGTTTGTTATATCAGTATCAGTAGATACTTGAGTTTGTGATATTGGTATCGTTTGTGATATTGGTACCGTTTGTGATATCGGTATTGATACTTGAGTTTTTGATATCGGTATTGATAGATACTCAAGTTTGTGATGTTAGTACAAATACAGTGCTTGATTCTTGATACTCGAGGTTGTGATCTCAGTATCGATAGAAACTCGAGTTCTTGATACTTGAGGTTGTGATATCGATGTCAGACACGAAAAAGTGATATCGTGCCATCCCTAACGCATTCCTACCTTATTCTTCACTTCCATAATACATGATCCTTTCAGCTCAATAATCCCTTCTGGAAGGGGCAACCATAACAAGTACAGCGGGAACAACTCGACTGTCTGAAGGTTTATTTCACACACACACAGTTAGCGGTAGCTAGCCAGCAGTTAGACTAGTTAGTTAGTTAAGTCATACAGGTTCTGATGATAGTAGTTTTACAAAGGCACATACGAAGGTTAATATAAACAAAAGAGCTTTGATGATGCACTTTTAAGGCAACAGTGTTTTGATACCAATTACAACAATAAATAGATAAATAGAATCATAGCTTTGCCTGCTAGAAAGTTCTGTTACTGATCCAATGTAAATGTGAATCAGTCATGTAGTCACACATTAATCAGGACACAGACATTTGTTTGTGATTGAAAGTTACGCACTGCAATTTAAAACTCATCCCAGAGCCTGTACTTTTTTTTTACTTTTATCTAAGTGGGGGAAGTTAAATCACTACTTCTACTTTAGACGGAGTCTTTTTTTTTTCATGTATTATATAACTGTACATGACTTTAGACTGTGAGTGCTTTTGCCACCTCTGATCATCGGGGGGAAACTTTCAAAGCGACTTCCTCCATGAATTCGTAATGCACAAAGCAGAGGAGTGAACACAGAAGCCAGAAAAGCCAGACAGAAGAAGTGAGCGTCACGTTTGAACCCTGCTCATCTGCCATATTACACACTGTGAATTTCCAGTATGTGAAGGAAGGGGGGGTCCCTCTCACAGTTTCTTCCCCCACCTCCTCATGTATGTGCTGCCGTTTTTCCCTTAACTACTTCAGCACCAGTTTGTACTTTTCTTGTTTGTCTTCTCTTCAGCGCTCACTCTCACAGGGACTCAATGAAGAGTGCATGACAAGTCCCGCATGCATGCGAGGTGCGTGAAGCCCCAGTGCTGGAGAGGCGTCGGGGAGGGGGGGGAAAGACGGGTTAGATAGCGAAAAATGCAAGGGGAGGCACCTTGTCTTCTCAGAAGCGGAGTGGGATGACTTGGTTACTTGGTTACCACAAGCAAACACTGCGGGCTGTAAGGTTCTGGGCCAGTTTACAGCCTGTAAGAGAGCGAGTTGAAGAGGATGGTGTGCGAGATCACAGTCATTTAGTCGCAAAGGGTCTCTTTCAAAATCCCCACTGAGGACAATCCCATAACTGACGATGACGGATCCCATTCATTTCACGACGGTGCACAGTCATAACCGCTCAGCGATCGCACAGGTGGCTCGACCGGGACGCAAACGCTGAGTATTTGTGCAAGTCGAGGTGTAAATATGAAAACAATCAGTGTAACCGTCCCTTGTTAAGACTGTCCACTTCATTACGTACATCCAAGAACGTGGCGGAAGCGGTGTATGTCCTACTGCCGCCGTCGTTCAAAAAAAACCCAGAAAACCTAAAATATGTAGACGAATGCTGGAAGTAGAAGACCGGCTCACCTTAGAGCTCACCATTCAAAGACAGGCTCCTCCTTAGACTACTGATCACAACTTGAATACCCACAATTCTTCCTGATCAACATCGATGAGTCCCAAAGACTGGGTCGGGACCCACAGATGGGTCGCGAGAGACCAAACAGTTTGACTAATTTGTCCAAGTTTAAAGCCCTGATTACAAAAATATTCTGTTTCTATGAAGTGACAAAATGACCTGACAATTACGGCACAGATTCCCCTTAAAGCAGAGGTCTCAAACCTGTGGTGCATGGGCCACACACAGCCCACACCCCAGTCAATATCATGCCAGCGCTTATCATGTTCTATAATAAACATTTTGTGTGATTTAAAGTTTCACTTTGCACCACAAATGTGTTTTAATTGTAGACTTTATATCACTTCATATCAAAAAAATCACTTTTACTTTGAAATGCTTTGAAATATCATGATAAATACCATAAAATGAATATTAAATGGGTTTAATAAAGGGTTCAAAGTCATAAACCTGCATGTGGCAAACCTTAAAAGAGATGCTGTGTATGAACGCTGACACTTCAAAGACTTTCTTGTCGTTATTTTGACCTGCGACGCAGTACAATGATAAGAACACAGGTAGTTCTGCTCAGAGCAGGTGTCGTGTCGTGTCATAAAGAGCACCTGTGAGTGGAAAAACACCATAGGCGGCAGGTGATTCCTCCTCTTTTCGTTGTTTTGGTTAGAGAAAAATGGAACTTCCTTCATGCTATAAATTCTTTTGTCCATTATTGTCGCAAATTTCTGCGAAAACCACTTCCTGAGCTCATGGGAGATTGAAAATAAACACGCATGATGTCACTTTGCCATCGCTGTTATATCCTGCACTCAGTTTAAACACAGTGATGACAATTTGAAGCCATTTATTCTCCTTCTTTAACTTTTATATCTACATTATTTTACACCGTGATGGTGAAGAATTTCCATTATCGGGACCATGGTGAACGCAGAAGTGACTTGAAAAGATGACTTCTAGCTCACCAACGTACACTCTTAGTCATTTATGTTGAACTGCCACACGGTGGAGCCACATGTGTCCAATCAACGATGCAAAAAAAAAAAGGTGAAGCGATGTGATTTCACTGTGTTTCACGACCGTTAACGGTAGCAGCTAAATCCCTCCCACTCCTTTCAGGCCATTCACTCAAAGCCCCGCCCCCAAAGGACAGGAAGCCATGTGTTCTTGCCAAATTTTCGGTAACATTTCTGTGTTTTTGTAACGTATCGTTTTGAAATGGTTTTGGTAACATAAAGTATGTCGTGTTTGCGACACTATTTTTTTTTTTACTCTGTTTTCACAAAATGAAAGTAATTAAGCAACACGATTATTTTGTTTTATAGTGACATTTTCATATCGTCCCATGAAACCGTGAGCTATCTTTATTTATTCAGCCACCTTCTTGAAAAAGAAGCACAGTAAAAAGAAGTTTGTGACAGTTTTGTTTCAACAGAAAGAGCCAAAGTAGAATTCATTAGACTATTGTGTCAAATCTGGTGTCGCTATCAGATTAATCGCATTGCCGCATTACCATCCTGTAATAAAACCATATAATAAGTCATTTGACACCTTAATGTCAAATCTTTTACGTGTCACATTATGTGAAAAAAATGTAAACAGTGACTTTTTACTCATCAGACATTTAACTGCCATCGTCGACCGCCGCAATCGCAGTCGACATGACCGTAAATGAGCGTTTATGTAGGCGGCATTTACATAAAAAGAGACGGAGTGGGGCATCTTACTTCCAATTTGTTGCGTGATACTCTTTCACTTTTTGAGAGTCATTCAGTTAGCGCGGGGGGATTTTTTTGCATGAGTCACACTAGCCTATAAAAGACATGCAAACCCACATTCTGGTCTGCTGTTGACTGGGAGACACGCATGGACTGAGAAATACGACGGGGTCGAGAGAGAGAGGGGAAGGAAGAAAGAGAGAGAGAGAGAAGCGGTGAACAAAAGGAGGAGAGGAACAGCAGTTGTCGAAAGAGGAAGTGCAGTCGCCGTGGAGACAGGTCAGTACCAGCCGACTACAACACACTGTAACACTTCCTGACTCTTCAACGTCATGCTTTTAAAGTCGTGTAACAAACTGTTCGAAACTGTTCTGCGAGAAGATGTCAGGGTTAAAACCTGATAACTTTTTTACCTCAAGAGCCGGCGCCGCTTTCTGTTCTCTCGCTGTGAAACGTCCTTATACGCACTCTAAAAAGCATTGAGTTACTGCCACGTGATTGGCTGATGAGATATTTATGTGTACAAGTAGCAGGACGTGTACGTAATAAAGTGGCCAAAGAATGTATAGTCAAATATAGAGCTGCTGCAAGTATTTTCACGATGAATCGAGTAATCGTTTGGTCCAGAAAATGCAGAGAAAATATTGATCAACCTGGAAATGATGATTTTAATGATTTCTTGTTATGTGGAGCAAAATAAACTAGCGATCAGAAATCTTGCTTTAATCATGAAAAAAAAACTAAAACCGATAAATCAAAAGAGTCGATAATTCGAGTAATTGTTTCAGTGCTAGTCAAATAACAATAAGACTTATTTCCATGTTTTAAACCATGATTTCTAAAAAAAGACCAAAATTAAAATACCAATGTAAGATTATTTTAAGAATTTCTCAAAACTAGGAAGGAAATTCAATGACTCACTTCTCAAAGATGTCAAGCTATCGTGACCCAAATTACAATATAAGTCGTGACAAGAGGCTAAACTAATTTAGCAGCCATGTCACACCTAATATTCAAGACATGTTCAGTGGCTAAATTACAACTTAAAAACATATAAATTGTCTAAAAGGTCAGGAACATTCTGCAAAGATCTGTAGGTCACCGGCTTTTTAGATTTTGAACCACTGGATCAAGTAGAACTTTCTGATCTGTACAGAACATTTCCTTCTTGCATAAACGTGACAAAATTCTGATCCGTTAAGGTGTCTATGGGACTGAACCATGTTACAGATGTAAGCAGATGTGGATGAAATTTAGCCTCATGGCAGAATGTCTAATCCTGTTTGCACATACCAAATTTTGGTAATTTTTTCATTTTTGCCCGTTAAAAGATGGGGATTTCATGACAATTTGATCTTTTTTTTGTGACATAATCAGTGGGTGGATTCTTATCAAAATGTCAGGGAACATGCTTGAGCAATCGCCTACCCATCACAAAAAAAAAATAATGTAGAAATTGTATGGATTATAAACCCAAATTACGTTACACAAGAGGCCAGAATGTTTGATGACTCAAAAAAATACATTTTATTTCTTCAATTTTAAATTTAACAACCACCTGGACAAAATAATCTCTAACAATCCTTAGATTAATCATTACAATGATGGGATACATGTGTGCTATGGAAGCCCAGCTGGCCATTTTCAACTCTTACTTTGACAAAAGTGAATTTATCTATTCCACAAAAAACAAAACATTAAACTAAGCAAATTCAAAAATATTTGTTTAATACTGATCTACATTTGTTTAGCATAAATGTGCCTCATTTTAGGATTTATATTGTAAAGTGAGTATAAAAACTTCGTAGTCCACTCCCTAAAAATCAGGTTTTCACAGCAATTATTGCCTCTAACTTCTGCATCTGTCGCCCCCTGCAGGATTTCATCAGCTGCAGCACGACATTACAAAAAACAGTCGATACTCAGGTTGAGGTTAATGCTAATCGTGATAGGGGTTGTTCTTATGCAGACACCTAGCATGTTAGCATTAGCTTCACTTTGGGAGATCTCACGAAAGGAAATGCTGCTGCTGCCTCTGTTGGACGGGAGGACACATGACAGTCAAACTCCAGTGGACTAACGTTTATCTATCTATAAATATGCAGATATATGTGTAAATATATGTGTTTAATAACCTCATTGTTATTTAAAGGTCCAGTGTGTAACAGTTAGAGTTTCTCATAGTCGCACACACACAAATCAGGGATAGTTATGTTAACTTCTGTATTTTAAAGCTCCAGTGTGTAACTTCAGTCGCCAAAAACACTTATTAGCATCACCACCGCCCCAGACACACCCCACAGCTCAGGTGATCTTAAAGAACTTTGTACAAAGACGAGTTTAGGTCCTTTAGGTTAGGACTGTAGCTCACTTTCCTCACTCATGTTTCAGAGAATGGTGGATAATTCCTTAACTCTTAGGTTTGCCACCGCCTTCTTGGTTTACTGGCGTGGTTGTTATGCTTCCCGTCGTCATCTGTGATGTAAAAAAACAAGACGCAACTCTGTGTCTTCACAGACACGGAAACAATTGGTACTTAACCTCAGACCCTTGACCTGTACCAAGATTACCCTCTTGGCCTTGGGGTTCATTGGCATAAATTGAGGATACTACTCATAAATATGTTGGTATACGTGTATAATATCCTTAAAATATTAATTTTTTTAGATACATTTTAAAATTTTATTTAACCATTTAAAATAGACCTGGTCAAGACAGCAAAAATCCTAAAAGCTTGATTTCCCAATATTTTAGAAACCACATATAGCAGTGGAAATTACGTTTGTATTTTGATGGTGTTATTTATACATATATATATATACATACATATATAATACATATATATATATATATATAAATCACATTTTTACAGTCTGTTATTGTTGCCTTGTTATTGTCTTATTTTGTGATCATTCTCTACAGTGACTTCTAAAGCGGACACACTTTAAACTTTCAATCTACACAAAAATTTACTCAAAAACTTCAATGTTTATAAAAGAATTGAGTTGGTGTAACAGGTGTGTGTGTGTGTGTGTGTCGTTTCAGTATATTAATTTACATCATACTGTATGTCACCTTTAAGTAACTGAGTGGCTTCAAATATAACCCCCCCCCCACCCAAAAAAAATTTATGTACAAACTACTTATCCAAAAATGTATGTACATAGCAAAAATCATAATACACACAATCTTATTTACAGCCTAAATGTCCACCCTGTGTTAAAATAAACCAGAACAGTGACACATTATCAGAACCATACTAATGTAGTTTATGTCACTTTTCCCTTATTTTAAAATGATTCTAAACATAGAATAAAGGAAGTTGTAGTTGCAGCAGATTTAATTAACTGATAACGGACGACATGTCAGAGCTGCTTTTGTTTTATTGTCTCATTATTGTACTTTTTGTTCTGTGATGCTGTTTGTTGTGGTGATTGTTTTTTCCAGGTCGACTTGTAAAAGAGATTTTAATCTTCCCAGTAAAAAAAGAAAAATAAAGCTTTAATGAATGAATGAACACATCTTTTTGTGCTTGTTTAAACCAACACATTCACATTCTCTTCTGTGTGGCACCAACATATTGTGATATTATTTTGTCATATTATTCAGCATATTGTTCAACAAAAAAATCTGTTTCCTTAATCCAATATTTCCCAAACACATTTTGTTTTGTTTTTTCATTTTCAAAGTGATGACTAATTTAAAGTCATATCTGAATTACAACTTAATTTTACACTTGTTATCTAAAACATTTAGTCATGAATGTGAACAAAAATGTGTTTGGGGACCACAAAAAAACCTACTGCGACCCATCTGTGGGTCCCAACCCAGTCTTTAGGAAACATGGCCTCAATCGACATAAATTAAACTTAAAGAGATTAATCTAAAGAAGAGGATTAGGCTCACATGTGCATATGTTTTAAAAGCAAAATTAAAAAGGCAAAATTCTGATTTTAATCTGATTTTAATTCCATGACAACTGACAACTGAATTCTGGGAGTAAAATTATGATTGAAGTCAGAATTCCGATATTTATTCTTAGTTTCTGAGGAAGTATCTCAGATTTCTAAAATGGAAAAACATTCAAAAATATTTTTTTCTTAGAATTCTGACTTTAATCTTGAATTCTGACTTATTTTCCTATAATTCTGATTTAATCTCAAATTATTCATTTTTTTTCTTGGAATTCTGACTTTAATCTCGCATTCTCAAATTGACATTCAGCCTTAATCCTCTTCCATTGTATGATTTAATTTACTTTTATTTAATTTGTTGTTGTTTGCCCTTTGTTATTTGCTTGGTTGTTGAATTTGAATTGAATTTCAGCTGAATTCATATCAGGATTTGTTCAGTCTTGAACGACATGACGGAAAAATAAAAAAACAGTCCTAAACATCTAAGTTTGTTTTAGTGAAACCAAGTCAGTCTCGTACCATTTTGTGTTTACATGAGGAAAAACATCTCTCCTGCTGCCTTTTCCTTACAAAAACTGAATAATTTAATTTGAATAAATTATGAATATCAAAGATCTTGACGGCACTTTGAGCACATCCCGGCCTGATCCTGACAGGACAGCAGATGTTTCTGCTTCCAGAGACAGTTTGAGCTGCTTTAGTCAGAGGCAGGAACTCTGCATGTGAATTATCTTTTTTTTTTCTTTTTAAGAAAAAACAAACAAAAATAACACTTTGTCATTTGTTTAGATCAGATTCCCTCTAAACTCAGGGGATTGCAGCCTCAGCTCTACAGATGCTGAAGATACAAGAAGTAAAATCAAATCCAAAGTTATCCACTGAGTAATGATTTTAAAAGAACATCCACAACAGGATTTAATTCAAGATTTTTTCAGATACTGATGCTGATGCTTTTTTCAGATACTGATGCAGTTTTAGCCCACGGGCCACCTATTGATGACCACTGATTATACATTGCTTTTGTACTTGTGATAATATCGATCTATGACTTTGATATCGTGATAATATCAAATTATGACTTAAATATCCGGATAAAATCAAATCATGACTTAATTAATGTGATAATATCAAATTGTGACTTAAATATCATGATAATATCAAATTGTGACTTAAATATCGTGATAATATCGCATTATGACTTTAATATTGTGATAATATCAAATTATGACATAAATATCCCGTTAAAATCAAATTATGACATAAATATCCCGATAAAATCAAATCATGACTTAAATATTGTGATAATATCAAATTGTGACTTAAATATCGTGATAATATCAAATCGTGACTTAAATATCGTGATAATATCGAATCGTGACTTAAATATCCTGATAGTATATGTTTATTATAGGCACACTCACAGGCTATTCTTCTCAGGACATTGCATTGATTTTCTAAACTCAACCAGTTCCTCAGACATGAGGTTCTGCCTCATTAGGACCAGGTTTTAGTCTCCATGGGGACTAAAACCAGAAAAAAGGTCTCCTAAGGAGATTACAAATACACAAACACAGAGAAAGTGGGCGGAGCAGTCAGTCAGCTGACATGAAAAACTCAGTCTCTGTCCTCGATTTTCAGTGCCATTTACGCACAATGTGGAATATTTTATACAAGCGCAGCAGCAGCAGCAGTGGACCTCTCTCTTTCTCCCTCTCTCTCTCTCTCTCTATGCTGTTTGGTCAGCGCGTGCACCGGCTGCCTGGAGACATGACGCACCGTGGACACTTTTTGAACCGTTTCCATGCTGTCGTGTTATGATACTGAGTGAGTGATGGGGAGGCGCACATGGAGGAGCAGCGATGTCCTCGTCGTCCTGCTGCTGCTCGTCCTGTGCCGGGGTCGCGCCGGTGCCGCCACTCTGGAGTCCATCCACTGGAGCAACTCTAACCCACAGTAGGTGCAGGAGTCCGTGTATGTACTGCTGCTGCTGATTGTGTTGATTATGTGTCAGGGTTCACCAAATCCTAGATTTGATTTCTCATGTTTCGATTGTCAGTTTAGTCTAGTTCAGGACAGTGGTCAGCAATAGGTGGTGTGTGGGCCAAAACTGGCCCGCCAGCATCAGTACACAATTCTGTGAAAAAGTCAGAATTCTGAGATTAAAGAAAAAGTATGAATTCTGAGGTTAAAGTCAGAATTCTCGGAAAAAAAATCAGAAATCTGAGATTAAAGAAAAAGTCAGAATACTGAGATTAAAGAAAAAGTATGAATTCTGAGGTTAAAGTCAGAATTCTCAGAAAAAAATCAGAAATCTGAGATTAAAGAAAAAGTTAGAATTCTGAGATTAAAGAAAAAGTCAGAATTCTGAGATTAAAGAACAAGTCAGAATTCTTAGATTAAAGTCAGAATTCTGAGATTAAGGTTCTAATTAAGGTTTCTAAATCTCCCACGCAGATTTGCTCCAGGTCAGGGTCTGGTCCTGTATCCTCAGATCGGGGACAAGATGGACATCGTGTGTCCTCGGTCAGACGCCTCCTCCGGCGGGAAAGAGGAGTTCTACAGGGTTTACCTGGTCTCCAGGAGCCAGATTGAGAGCTGCGCCGTGGATAAAACGGACACGCCCCTGCTGAACTGTGACAAGCCTCACCGGGACGTCAAGTTCACGTTCAAGTTTCAGGAGTTCAGCCCCAACCTGTGGGGTCTGGAGTTCCTCAAGGGGAGGGACTATTATATCACCTGTGAGTTATGTGTGTGTGTATGTCAGTGCCTAGTAATAGGGGTGTGTTTGGGGGGGGGGGTTAAAATCAAAATATCGCAATATTTTGCGTGGCTATATTAGCTTTTGAGACACCAAGTATTGATTTTTTTTGGCATACATTTTTTTTACTGATATTACAAATATGAAATACATATGATTGCAAGAATACTTTATAGAATATAACACATATATGTATAAAAATATGATTTTTAACCTATTTTTATTGGATTTTGTATTTTTGCTCAAAAAATAAACCATAGAAAGCTTCAAAACATACTAATAACGACAAAGTAAAATAGAACATCTAAAATTTTATCAATATCGCAAAAAATCTAATATAACCATAAATAATATTTCATAGTAATAAAATAATAATAAAATAATCTTTGCTTATTGTAACCATAAAAGTGCCAGAAATGGTCCTGTGAGTAAGTGCTTTGCCCAATTTTCAAGAACACCTAGAGAACTTTCAATACCTGGCAATTATACACGATTTATTACATTAAGAGCGTGTATAAACAGTTTAAAGTCAAGAAAAACAAAAAAATCCACAGTAGTTGTACACAAATAAGAGATTTTGTGGAGAAATGTGACCAGTATAAAACATATCTGCAACTGAATCTTTCGATTATTTGTCTAAAAATTTCATTTTTGATAAAAAGTTGATGCTTTTTGCTCCGTTTCTCCACCGCTCTGTGTGCGAACCCTAACCCTAACTGAATTATTCCACGTAAACTACAGGTTTAGCAGTGTCACTTAGTGTTTACTCTTATTTTTACCCCCCTCATTCCCTCTTTCTTCCTGGAATAAAAGGAAGCCACCGTCATTGACTCCCTTTCAATCTGTCAGTTTGTGTGAGATTCAAAAAAAGAAAACCGTGGCCTGGTTTTCTGGACCGCTGTCACTTAAAACCAGCGTCTTAGTGGCAAGTGATGCATGAGACAGAGAGTAAGTCTGACAATGTAGCCTCATCCGAGCGCGGTGGCGGCGGCGGCACTCTCTGACAGCACACTTCGCTCTGGCAGGCCAGTGTGATTTCAAGAGCTTACATGCCCCAAATCACACCAGGCTTTTACAGCATCAGGCAGATTTGAAGGGAGCTTTCATGGCAACGTGGCTCGTGATGATGTTGTTATCTGACCTAAATGCTGCTAACAAGTCTGTGTGTGTGTATGTGTGTGTGTTTGGAAGTGACTGGGGTGAACCAGAGTTCTTTGTGTGTGTCTTTAGTGGGTTTTATTATCATTTTTCAAGTTTATTTATGATTTAGAACTGAAATCGTCAGTAAATACAGTGATTAGTTGCTTTTTCAAGCAAAAAAGACATTACTGTGTCAGTTTATTAGGCACACCTAGCTACAACTGACTGACATGGACGCGTCTATTATGTGTTGATTTAACAATGCACTCAGTGTGAAAGGTCCAATGTGTAAAAGTATGTTGGAATGATTTCATTCATATTTTAAATAGCACACAATCAACTGATTGTATGGATTCTTGTTCATTTTTGTTTCAAAAATGAAGTTGCAATCATCAGTGAATGCACTGATTAGTTATTTTTTTTCCAGAAAGAAGACATTATTGTGTCATTTTATTAGGTACACCAAACTACAACTGACACTTACTTGTATGGTGTTTGTTTTGCCATTGAGACAAATGATGTGTTGATTCAATAATGCAGTTAAAAGGTTGAAAGGTCCAATGTGTAAAGTTGTGTTTTAGTTAGATCAACACAATAATAAGTACGTCATGTAATGTTTCCACACCTTCGTGCGCTTCTGGCACCATAGTCTACAACCAAAACAGTGAAGAACCGTCTTATATTATTATCATTTTTTACTGTGCATGTCTACATATGTTGCTCTCTTTATTTCTGAAAAGCCCAGCCAGGGACAGGAGTTGCAAACTATAGCAAATGGCTATATAATACTATAATATGTAGTACAGCAGATGCACTTTATGTCTCACTGCATTGTCCCTGATAAATAAAGATAAATTCGATTGAAGCTGTAATCTAACACTTGCCTCTCTCTCTCTCTCTCTCTCTCACTCTCTTCGTCTCTGTGCACCAGCCACATCCACAGGTTCTCTGCAGGGTCTGGACAACACTAAAGGAGGAGCTTGTCGAACACAATCCATGAAGCTGGTGCTGAGAGTCGGCCAAAGTAAGTACTGTGTGAAGACTTCCTCTACCATTCTTCCAAAAAATATACAGTTTTTTTTACTCATTGCTCATTTACTGTCATGTGATCATCAGACAGTGGCTCTGAGATACATGTCTCATTCCAGAAACAACAGAGGAAATTGTCAATAAAGAAATTCGACAGAAAACTCACTTCCTTGAAAGAAAGAAAATAAAACCCTTTAACACCTAAGCCTTTTTTTTTTTGCTTATTTTAACCATATAAGGTCCAGAAAATGTGCTTTTGCCCATTATTTCCAGAATAATGTTCAATATCTGGCTGTTATTTTACAATTAACTGCATGTTAAAATAGTGTATTAACAATTCAAATTGAAGACAAAATGCTGTGGTTGTACACAAACACCAGATTTTGCATTTGAACAGTGTAAAACATATTTAAAATAACATTTTTTTTAGTTTTTGTCTCAATGTCCAAAAAATGTACTATGTACAGGAATTCTCTGGTTTCCTGCAACAGCACAAGTGAAATAATAACCACATGTTGGCTTTTATGTGCAACTTCTCATCTTTCAGAAACCGTTGGTGTTTTTTCCGATAGCACAAACCATCGCGAATGTCAAAGTGCGCTTGTGCAAACGCGTCATCTGCTATACGCTCGGTGTTAAAGGGTTATTCTTCACTTGACCAAATGGGAAAACATTAGGTGAAACAGCCCTTTAACCACAATTACTACTGGTCTAATCCTAATCCTGACCCTAAACTTAACCTAACCATAACTTTAAAACATGTCTTCAATTTAAAATGTAGTCATTTATGTTAAGGGGACTTTTTGTCCCCATAAGGACGTCAAGTCCCCGTAATGTGAGTGTGTTTACAATTTTAGGTCCCCACAACACACACACACACACACACACTAAAAGAAACAATTGAATCACTGTTTAGTTCATATTATTCCATCATATCACCTTCTCTCTGGAATTACTAAATAGTGAGATAATCTCCATAATCTATTCATTCTGTGGAAGGGAGATTACCTTCACGAATGATCTGAAATCCCTAATTCAACCCCCCTGGCAGCTTAAGAACATCAGTATTATCTTGCATGCCATCATTTACATTGGTTGTTGCATTCAGTAATCTTTTTCTCCTGGATTAACATCAGAATAGCAGATTTTCATGCGTTTGTTTTTTGTGCTTTTATACATAAAATTGAATAAAGACTATTCCACGCCATCACCTTAAATGTCCTGGGATTAATCCTGGCAATACAATATTCATTCAGAAACATATTTAGGTCGTTTTATTCCTTAAAATACTACACTGCAATATTATCACGAAGACCAGTTTGAAGGGATACATATTCTTTAAGAGGAAACATGCCGTTGAGCGTCACATGACGAGATAAATCAACCCTGTGTGTGTGTTTCCAAGACTTTAAAAAAACGTAATCGGTTAAAGCCCCAAAGTGGAATTAATTTGCCTCAGAGATGAGGAGTAGTATTTATAAATTATTCAAGAGTTTGGGTTTGAGATGAGGAGTCGGAAATATGTGTTGTTTTTTTTTATCTACTTTTTCTACTGTAAACAGACCTTTAACAGCACCGGATGATAACTCAGATTAAGGTGTAATCTCAATATCTGCAAACAGTGTATTAAAGTAATTTGGCGCCTGTGGAACTGAAAACATAACATAATCTTTTTTTTGTGAACATATATTCACAGTTAATGTGTTGTATAATGTGAAATTAATAATTGTGGTAACTGAATGTTAATCCAGTGAAACAAAACTTTACATATATACTGTATATGTATATACATCTCTATACAATTTGGTAAATACATATTAACATACATGTGTATATATGTACAAAATCTTATATAGACCACTTTTTTGTGAAAAAATAACAAACATAAACGTAGGAATAATTAAAAATAAATAAATAATACATGAATTAAGTAATGAATGAATACATAAATAAATAAATGAATATATACATGCATGAATAAATGAATGGAGGCTAAATGAATGTATAAATAAACACAATTGTTACAAATAAATAGATGATAAACCGATTAATAAATAGAGAAATAAATGCATATATAAATAAAGAAAAGAAACAAATAAATGAATGAATGCAGAAATAAATACATTAATGAACAAATAATAATGATAAATACATACACTTCATGGCCAGCATTCATTCATTAATTCATTTTGTTTATTTCCTCATTCATTAATTTTATGAATACATTTATTATTTTATTTATGGTCCGCCATACCAGAGGGAAACAGGGTTTTATTGAATAGCCACTAGGGGGCAACAATTGTCATAGGAGACCCAGAATAATAAAGTTGGTGGAATGCCCCTTTATTTTCCCCTCAAACCTATTTTGGAAAGAAGTGGATCATTATGTGTCATACGTGTGTGTGTATGTGTGTGTGTCTCTTTTCTGGCCTTGTCAGGACCAGTACTCATCATGGTGACCAAAACCTGATCCTAATGAGGCAGAACCTCATTTCTAAAGGAACTGGAGGAAGTATAACCATGCAAACCTGCATGTGTGTGTGTGTGTGTAGGCTGTGTGGGCCAATTGACAAATAAACCTATCTCTGTAAGGACATTTTGGCTGTTGCATGCAAGTTTAACAGGGTTTTTTGAGGGTTAAGACCTGGTTTTAGGGTTTAGGTTAGTGTGTGTGTCCCCACAACAGTTTAGAGTTTTTCCCGTCAAAGAAAAAGTGAGTCTCAGTTGTGACTCAAATGCCACTTCCTGTGGTTTAATGAGGACGTTTCCCCGACTTTCTCCTGTGATGCATTTTTACCTGAATGAGTGTCACACTATAATTTGAATAATGAAAACACACACACTAATAATTCCACTACTGTCAAAACAATGTCAACAAACAGAGACACTTTGTCAGGACGACACAATAACACAGTAAAGGGGGGGAAAAAAAGGTGATTTTTATTGTTTGTTTACTGCTCCACTTCACATTCCAGACTCCTCGGATCCTCCTTCCACGCTGCAGGAGTCTCCCACCAGATTCCCGCCCATGAGACCAAAGTCAAAGGCCAAGGACTCTTCTGTGAAAGAACACGGTACAAACAAGATGATGTCCTGCAGTCTTTGTTATTTTGGGCTGTATGACATTAATGCAGAAGAGTAAACAAACAAGTCAGAATTCTGAGAGAAGAAGGTCAGAATCGTGAGATTTAAGAAAGTCAAATTTATGAGATTAAAGTCCGAATTATGAGATTAAAGAAAAAGTCAGAATTTTGAGATTAAAGAAAAAGTCAGACTTTTAAGATTAAATAAAAAGTCAGAATTCTGAGAAAAAAAAGGTCAGAATCGTGAGATTTAAGAAAGTCAAATTTTTTAGATTAAAGTCAGAATTATGAGATTAGAGTCAGAATTTTGAGATAAAAGAAAAAGTCAGAATTTTAAGATTAAAGAAAAAGTCAGAATTTTAAGATTAAATAAAAAGTCAGAATTCTGAGAAAAAAAACCTGAATTCTGAAATTAAGTCAGAATTCATCACAAAATTCAGGGACACATTAAGATTCAGAAGGAAAAACTTACAGATCAACCCACGCCGATGGAAACATAATTACAAATACAAACTAAAGAAAGAAGGTAAAAAGTATACATTCACGTACGGAGCAGTCATAATCATTTAAATGCACATATACTGTATTGTGGGATTCTCGTACAGTGAGGATTAGAGCCTATTCTCCTGTGACAATAGGCTCCTGATTTGAATGTCAACACTCAGCTGTGACTGAAACTGTCATGTGTCTTGATTCACTCTTTCATCTCAGTTTCCTGTTTTTTGTCTTCCTCAGATGCAGGACAGACGAACCCCAGTGACTCCGAGACGCGGCGCCTCGTGTGGATTCTCTCCGTCGGCGCGCTCGTCCTCCTGCTCGCCGTCGTCGTGCTGGTTCTGCTTTGGAGGCACCGGCGGCGCCACTGCGTCCCGGGGAGCCAGCGGTCGGCCTCCGTGTCGCTCAACACTCTGGCCGCGCCCAAGCGGGACAGCGTCAGCAGCGACAACAACGGCTCGGACCGCAGCGACGTCGTCTTCCCGCTGCGGCCGTCTGACGGCATGATCTGCCGACACTACGAGCGCGTGACCAGCGGCGACTACGGGCCGCCCGTGTACATAGTTCAGGAGGTCACGCCCACGTCGACACCCACCAACATTTACTACAAAGTTTAACGGTCATGATTTCCACGCGCCTCGGGCTACATACGTACACATGACTACGTTTTCATTTTGTGGTTCCCAAAGACTGGGTCGGGACCCACAGATGACGTCACATTTTAGTATCGGCAGAGCAGGTACTAAAAAAAAGTACCAAGAATCAGATATCACTAATGGAAAAGCAAAATAAACGAGTAGAGTCGAGCCAAGTCGTGCTAGAACTGTATAATGGAAAGCGCCATTACTAAAGATTTATGTGTATATGTTTTTCAGGCAGCCCAGGGCCCAAGTGGAAGTGAATCTGGCTTGTAACCAGAGGGTCGCCGATTCAAATACCAAGACAGATTAAGGACTAGGGTGCCCCTGAGCGAGGTACCCAACCACCTTTGTGTGTGTTCACTGCTGCTGTGTAAAAAAGAATTGATTAAATGCAGAAAAATAAATAACTCTAAATTAGCGGCTACATTATGCACAAAATGTGCTGTTGTCATGATTGATTTGAGTCTAAAGTGGGCCCCCGTATAGAAAATTTGGTTCACACATGCTTGGTATGCGTACTCATTACCGTAATTCCTGGACCGTTTGTGATATCTAGAAAATTCAGCAACCATCAGAAATGTGTCCAGGGTGTGACCACCGCCTTTCTATGTGTCAGCTGAGATGGTACAAGTGGTAGAAGATGGATGGACGGATATGGGAAAGCAGAGGAATAGAGCTTTGCGCCCATATACTTGTCATTACGGTAGAACCTCAGGACTTCCGCGGAACGAGCGTCCAATCACAGACACGATTGAACAACTGCCAGATATCGAAAGTGAAAAAGGGGCAGAAAAACTCACTCATAGAACAGCCATAAAATCAAAAATAAATCCAGGCATCAACACAGGGATGGTTTAGTTGTATATTTAGGGGGTTTGATTGGCAGAAATTGAATATACCACAGAAAGTATGTTTGTAAAAGTGTATAAATACTTTGAAATAAAACATATTTGCTTTTTATTAGAATGTGTGCCTTTCATGCTGCATGCATTTGGGCGTTTCTTTACGCAGGTGGCCATTTTGTGCCTGAATCCACGCAACATTTTAGAAGCGGAACCTTTCCGGTATGCGCAGGCCACCGTAGTTCCCTGACGTGCCTGGGGAAGTTAACGGTAAGCTGATGAATGCTTTGTTTCACCACTAGAGGTCACTATTTCTTACACACTGTACCTTTAAATATGGTCGTTCAAGGCAAGGTAAATGTGATTTATTTGCACTTTATCATACACATGGTTGTTCAATGTGCTTAACAAACACAAAACAACGTTGAATTAAACAAATGGAGGCAAGTAAATACACAAATAGAATAATAAAGTGGTTTTATGAGGAAAGTCCTTGTTTAATGTGATGGTAAATCAGTTATATTTAGATGCTGGATTATATAAGAAGATTAATTATTGTATAAAGCACCTTTCCTACACCGATGATAGAGTTCCAATTAGTTTATATGTTTGTTTTTTTTTAGGTGATTTCTCAAAATGTTCACAACTTTTATGATGTCATCACTTTATGACCGTCACAATGAATCCAGATGTACTACATCTCTACAAACTGTAGAGATGTAGTCGCTAATAAAAGTCCTTTAAAAGTGCTTTAATTTGATGTGTGGGAACCCTGGTTAGTGCAAATACATACACATGACAACTTTAAAAAAATGTAAATGCTAACATGCACATTTTGTGTGGCAGCGTTACAGCGCCACATGCAGGCCGCATGTATTTACAGTCGTCGTGGGTGCTTGTGTGTGTACGACACGATGCTGTGTTTATGGAAAGATGTTTTCAAGGGCATAAAAGACAAATCTCCTGTTAATGCGTGGATAAAAGCTGGGTTCTGATGGTTGACTTTTATCCAATCCAACTTTATTTATAAAGCACATTTAGAACAACAGAGTGCTGTGGAGTCTAAAATCTCTCATGCGCATAAAATTAGTACAATAAAACAACACAAAATTAGTAAAACACCACTAATAAAAGTTAAAACTCACGTTGTGGTAAAAGCTAATGAGAACAAGGAGAAGCCTGAAGAACAGTTAAAGGCAGCATTATTCCAGAGCTTTTAAGTTTTCTCTTCTTTTTTTGCTTATTGAAGCACAAGAGAATAACTGAAAAAATAAAGTGCTGGCCACTTTAATAGGTACACAGGACAGCGGTCTTCTGCTGCTGTTAACTGATTGATCAGAAGTGATTATTTGAGGCTACTGTTACGGGTCATTCTCCTGTGACCTCTGGCGTCATCAAGCCCTTTTGTTTTCTGACCATTCTCTGTAAACGCCAGAGATACATATCGATGTTTTCAGATGAAGAAAGCGGCATATTAATAATATAACGCCTTTTCTGTTCGTGGCCAAGCAGAGGCAGTTCAATAACATAAAAGAAGGTTACGTACTGCAGCTTTAAAGTTTAAAGTTGTGTCTAATCATCAAAAAAAAACTACATTTGATGCATTGAAAGTCAGTTTTTCGTATTACTTTAAGTGTCTTAAAAACACAATATAGCAGGAGTTTGCGTCTTTGTGTGTGTGTGTGTGTATGTGTGTGTCCACCCCCCGCCCCTCATGTGATCCTTTGCTCTTGTGTGATGTTTTTGTCTCCTGTGAAGCTTCGCAGCTGAATAGGCCTCGGTCAGGAGAGGTGAGTTCAGTTGACCTCGGGGTCACGCTGAGACAATGGTGGCCGGGGCCTGAACAAAACAAGACCGAGACCCCCAGACTCATGCCCAAGCCCCTGGTGGGAGGGGCTTAGACGTGGGAGGCCATTTTAGAGAGAAGGGGGCAGATGTGGCGCTGCATCGTGACTCGTGTGATGACGGGATGTTTTGGATCTCAGGTACTGGCTTAAAATGCACACGTGTGAATCCTGTAATAATCCACAATCGTGGGTTTACAGGATTGTAAATTAACCCTTTTTTTTTTTGCAAGTAGAGGGACGTAAGAGTTTTAAAGACATTTTGAGAATGGAATTTAATTTAAAATGCCCTTCTCATACAGTAAATCACTCTTTCCCCAGAGATTGGGACTCATTTTTGTTCAGTAAATACATTTGCAGGCATTTTTTGCCAAAAATTAATGAAACTTGTAAAAGTTTGGGTTTACCAATTCAAAACAGTATTAGATATTGTTCCTTGGCACAAATTTAAGGTTAAATGGAGGATCAGTGGATTCTAAGCATTCCAAGTTATTTTGCATAAGAGACCAAATAATTAACCAAATAATCATATTCTTACTGTCGGTGGATATGACACGGTTTTAATAATGGAATCTACTTTTAGAAGACGTCCTATTTTACCACTGAGTTATAAATGTGTAATCTTGACATGACATTTGATTTTATCCTTTGATAAATCGTCCACTATCATTTGTGCAGAAAGATTTAAGAATAATAGCGACCGTCCGACGAGGAAAAGGCAAAAGCTTTTATCTCAACCCATGGGACAATGTGGATTTACAGCCTGTCTCTCTCTCGTGTACCCACCCCCCACTTCACTTCCATATGCAGAGGAACTCGCCCCACCAGGGGTCAGTGGGGTTGGTGTGGGGGGGGGGTCATGACTGAGCACTCACTCACTCACTCACTCACTCATTCACAGAAAAGTGGAAAAGAACACCATCATGTGTGTTTTTTAGTTTCTAGTATCAATGATTGCGTTTATGTTATGTAATAATTACACCAACAAAAAAAAAACAATAATCGTGGAACTTGTCCATTGTTTCACCTGAGAGACACATGCGGAACTTTTGTCTTCAGTTGTTCCCATTGTCTGTTTTTTGTGGGCGTGCCCTGTGTGTGAGGGAGGGCGTGGCTACTGTGTTAACCCCTCCCCCTCTGCTGTGACATGTCAGGGAAGACGTACGTGACTTGTTTTTTGTGCTGTACCTTCCTGATTTCCATATTTTTAGGATGTTGTCGAACTTATTTTTATTATTCCATTTCCACACATGTCTAACTGTTTTTTTTTGTTTGTTTTACACACTTTATAGAACTTATAGGAGGAGTTTGAACTGAGGACACGTACTCACAAAAATGAGTTTAGCCTAAGCTCTGGAAAAAACGACTTGCTCCGAGTTGAATTGAATTGAATTGAATTGAATTGAATTGAATTGAATTGAATTGAAAATTGAATTGAATTGAACAATTCGGCTTTCAGTTAGCTTTAAAACTCAAAATGTTGTCCTTTTGTGGGCTACTGTAAAGACATCGTGGTCCGTAAAACACCTGATATGTGTAAAAATATACAAATATAAAAATAACCTCAAAAATCCTGGCTTTCCGACTACAAATGGATTAACAGCAAGAACACATGCTTCTTCTTCTCTGGCCGTGGTGTGTTACTGAGGCAGCATTACAGCGCCACACACAGGCCTGGCACGTGCACTGCACCGTTTAGATTTGCTGAAACGACGCTGTGTCACCTTTTTAAGAAGAAAGAAGAAAGAAGGATCATAGAGGGAAAGTTCTGTTTCTGTCTTTTAGTCTTTAAGTACCACAGACACTCTCATGCCTCACAAAGGGGTTTTTACGTTTAAAAAACATCTTAAATCTGCTGATTTGCTTTTTTTTGGTGTCGATTCTTCCGTCTTTTCTCTGAATCTCTTGTGAATTTTAACAAATGCTGCTTTTTTTTCTTACAGGCAATGAGGAAGCTGCATGTGGTGAGTGTTTCTTCTTCTTACAGTTGACAGACCATAATGCCATGTACTGTATGTCGTGTGTTTTTAGGTACAGTATTTAGTTTGCTATAGTTCCCTCTGCTGGTCAGCTGCTATACTGTACTACACGCACACACACACACACACACACACATACTGTATTTCACAAACATGTTTCATGACGACGAGAGAAACTAAACAACTTTCTTACAGAATTCCATCAAACACGCGATGTATTAAATCAGATTAACTCCTTGTTTTTGAAAAACCTTTATTTTTGTTGATGAATTTAACATGAATTTATTTAAAAACACAGAGGAAAGACTGTTTTTTTGGATAATTCCTGAAGCTGCCGAGGCAAATGAATATGTTATCTTTCAGTATACGAGAAGAATTAAGAACTAAAAATAAACTTTAGAAACAAAATGCAAGTGGTGGACAATCTTAACCCACTGTGCCTTAAGGAATCATTTGAATCTACCGGGTTTAGAGCAGAAACAATTACAGGATGAATCGATTATAAATCCATTACTAAATGAATCGTCAACTATTTTGATAAAAACGATTGTTTCAGCTTCTTAAACGTGAATATTTACTTCCCTTCTTTGCTCCACATAACAAAGAAATCATTAAAACTCAAATCTTTTTGGTTTGTGAACAAAACAAGACTGTCATCGTTTCCGGGTTTGACATATTTTAACGTTTCCTGACTCGATTAATTGTGAAAATCATCGTTAGTTGCAGCTCTAACAGAGTCCCCCCCCCGTATATGGTGTTTTAAATTGTATTTACACAACGTGTTTTGTTCAGATACAAACACTTGACACAACTTGGGAATTTGCACCATTTTCTACGACATTTCATGCAGAAATAAAGGTGAATATTCACATTTATTTATACTTCATTCACGTGTTAACTTTTGTTTGGTAAATGAAAAACCTCTCTGTCATCAAACAAATACTTTAAGATCATTTGCAGTTTCCATAAACACAGTGAGTTCTGAAGCGTGCGTTCGAGGTCGGATTGATCTCCAGCATCTTTTTAACAATTCTTTAATCTCTCAATCATATTAAATTTATAAGTGGGATTTAACGAGGCGCCGCACTGCATCCTGTCTGACGGCCTCGGGTCTGTTTGCAGAACTCCACTCGCTCCTCTGTTGTGGTTTCTTGGCTCATGCCATCGCTCGTAAAAGTCTCCACAACGTCCACGAGAGCAGGGCGTGAGCATATTTCACTGTGTCGCAGAGATTTCGGGTTTATTTCTAAAGGCAAACGACAAATACGCGGAAGGGGCCACGACTCTGGAGATGTTTGTGATCCTAAAAACAAATTTGATTTTTTTTTTTTGATCAAGACAGCTGTGATGTTGTGGTATTGTGTATTTTAAGTTATTCTGAATAAAGTTAAAACAGCTAAATAAATCTTTATTTTAACCTGAAAAACTAATTTATCGGCTCGATTTGTTTTCAGTGAAGTTTGTCTCTCTTTAAACAGCCCAAAAATGTCAAAAATGAATGTAATTTAAGGCCAAAGGAAGCAAACTGTGAGATTTCGGTGATGATTTCGATGTGGATTCGGGATTTTCATACTTTATTTAAACATACATTGACACTGTGTGAGACTAAAACAGCCTGGCACTGTTTAAAAAACGAAAAATAATAATTGTTTGAAAACACAGTCGTGACTTATAAGGATTTAATCACTTCAATAATGCTCCATTGGACATTTCAGGAAATTAGATTAGATTATGAAAAAGGACATACTATCATATATAATTTAAAGGCATATATATAAGTTTCCCTTTTCTCATTTTGCTGAAGTAAAATCACATTATTTACAGAGTACAAATGTCTCCTATTGCGTGTAATTATATGGCACGAGAAACTTCATAGAGAATCTCTGCACAGCTAACAAAATAAATGTGGAGTATGAATCATTTGAGGCCTCTCTGATTCTCTGACACATGACTGAAGCGTGTGCACAGGTGTGTGACACGGGTGACACCGATCGGCGTTTGAAGGTTTGAACAAACGGTGCAATTTGTGTCTCCATAAATTTGCCAAACGGTGATTTTTTTTGAACGATAGAATTCCAGTGAGATTAATCCGATTGTGTTTAAGAGTTTAACCATTTGTGTGCATACAATGGAGGGGAAAAGCTGTGTGTGTATTGTGTTTCATTTTGTTTATTTTAGTAGTTTTACAAAATTGTGGGGAAATTGAGTTTGTGGAAATGTGTTTATGTGTAAAAAGAAAACCATCCTTAATGTTGCATTATTGCCTTATTTTTTTCCTCCACAAAGTATTATAGATCTGATCATTTAATACAGTGACTGTCTGAGGGTCATCACCCTTATCTTAAAGTGCTTTTACCTTAAGTTTTCTAACAATTTGTTCGGTTTTAATTTCCTTTATTCTTTCCTTTCTTTTTCATTCTTCTTTTTAAACAATGTTGTCATGAATTGCATATTTTTGTCAATTTTGTTTATTTTTTTGTGCCGAACAGTTTGGCAGAAAGTGTCCAACTGCAAATTTTCCCTCACAGACGTTGAGATTTCGATTCTACTTGGCGATAAAATTGTTTCAGGTTTAGTTTTTGCTGTAATAAATTTGATGGACCATTACAACCCATCAAAAATATAGAAATATGTATAAAACACTATTTAATTTTCCTCAAAAGCTGTATCACAAATGTTAAGTACTGTACATATACATATGACGTGTATGCATTGTTAATATGTTCTCTTTTTATACAGTTGCTCTGTGTTTTTGCTATTCATAAAATAAGTTTAAACCCCACAATTATCCCCTATATTTATTTAGTAGGTTTGTTTGTATTAGAGAGAAAAAGTGGAACCAAGTCCAATTCCTTGTTTGTGTGCACAAACTTGATTCCAATAAATGTTTGATTCTGTTTCAGATCTGAAGCAAAAATCTCTTGTTTATTTGACTCATATTTACGGCGACAAATATTTGACATCGACTAATTTGAAAGTCTTGTAACATCGGCCCTTCCCTTAATTACAAGAACACAGAACAATGAAAAAAAATAGTGGAATAAATTGTGGCCTTTTGATAAACACCCTTAATGAAAAATACTTAAGAGTTATTCGGCATTGACTTGCCTCAGATAATGTGTCCGGAACCTTGACTCTCTTCCAGTGGAATCAAGCAATTATATCATATATATTCATTAAAAATACATGTAAAATTTGATATTTTATTTGTATTAAAATAAAAAAGGGAACACATGTGGTTTGATTTCGTTTATAGTCTCAACAATGCACTTGCATCATGTGCATGTTATTTTTTATATACATTTGTATGCATATGTTTACATGTACATATATATATATAATAACAAACAGCTGTGTTGTTTTCTTCTTCTTCTTCTTCTGTCGTTTCTCGGGAGAGGCTGCTGCTGCTGGGAGCCGTGTGTGTGTGTGTGTGTGTGTGTCGGAAGTATCGTAGTTTATGTATGCTAATGTGGAGAGTTGGGGGTTGTAGCTAGATATTTACGTTCAGTGGGAGCCGCCCTTCATTCACCCACATGGTTACCAACTGGTCGCCTTCGCGCCACTTTCCCCAAACCCGCTGCCGTCTTTTAGGCAGCGTTTGTGGGCTGCGAATCCACGCACGGTCGCCTCGGACTTCACTCCGTGTGCTGCTTTTGTCCGCCGTTAGAAAAGTTTTCGGGATAGTTGTGTATTTATCTGTCTCTTTCTCTCTCCCTCTCTTCTTTTTTTGAGACTAACGCGGCAGCCCGAGCAAGTGAGAGAAGATGGTGGATTTCGGCTGGTGAGTGTGTCTGACCGAGCGCATGTTTATCGGCAAGGAAGTCGCGTTTCGGGTTGTTTCAAGAAAACCCCCCCTGCGTTTGTGTGAAATTAATCTCACACTTGTGTGTGATTGTTTTTTTTCCCACGTTTATTTACATCCCTCGCCGTCGCGGCGGCGGGAGCGGTGGAACATTAAATGAGATGTTGGCGATGAAAACAGTGTAACGTGAGGCGCATGGCAGCCCCCTCGGCTCCACCATTGAGGGAATGAGGGAGATTTGAAAAAGCTCGTCCGGGAGCGTTCACCGCTGCGCCGCGGCGACTGTCGAGGGAAATAATTCGGCCTCGTTATCAACAAAACAACGCTCACAGAAGCCCACACTAGTTCCATAATTCGAGGAAATAAGTTTGCAAGTGTTTTTAAATTCGCTGCTCGGACGCGAGTGCAGTGGTGTGTGAGTTAAAGTGCCCCCCAGAACAAAGCAGTAGCACATGGGGCACTTGTAGGCCGCGCGCTTTAGCTTAGCCCAGCTAGCCTAGCCGAATACATTTAAACACCCGGGGTTTCCAGGGCATCAACACACCGTTACACATACTTATGTGTAGAATTGTGGGGTTAAATGTAGGATTCGGGTAAATGCGGTCAACCAAGCCACATGTGCCGTTTGCGTGTTTTCAAATGTGCTAGTTTGTTGTTGGCTAGCGGCTAATCAGTGTTCATAAAGCTCACACTACCAGTCATGTAAGCCGCCGAATTAAGACACAACTACAGCTACACTTTTACAGATAACACTCGGGGTGCTCCCCCTTTGTCACTTTAAAGCGTAGTTATATTAAACTGGAGTAGCAGTTGCGTGGTTTTGCCATGTTTTTATCAGCTCAAACAGCGCTAGCACACGGCTGCTGCGTGCTGCTAGCCTCGGCTCCTTAGCCCAGATTTCAAGCAGCTCCGAAACCACGGGGCCGCGGGTTTTTCTTGCTGAATAAACAAACAAGCGAGTAGGTCGGCGTTTTTTTGGTGCACAACACCGCGTCTGCGCCTCTTACAGTCGGTTAAAAGTCATTTTATGCTAAGGTTGGCGCACTTCGAGGCGCCATGTTAGAGGCGGTGGGGGAGGGGTGAACAACACCGTGCCCCGCGCAGGCGCTCCCGTGTCGCAGGGACGCGGGCCGCAAGCTCCGCTGCTCATTCATGTTTTCACCCAACCTCGTGCTCGTCGCGAGAAATCATAACACCACGCACCGTGGCAGCAACGCGGCGAAATTGACCGATGAATCACAAAACAATACGCAACACGGGGAACGATTGACCGGACGAGAACCACATTTCACAGAGTACACATGCGCACACTTCCACTATCTGCACATGTAACTTGTTGCAGTGCCTCTCTTAAGGGGAAAAAAAAGTCGATATGAATGAGCTAAACCACGTGTCCTTCTTTGCTTTCAGGTCCACCATGATGTGCAGGACCCCATCTGTGAAGCAGTGTGACCATTTCCCCTCATGGTGCTGTAGGGCAGTGATGCTGTAATCAGTCTGTGTATTGTCAAAGTGCTTACAGTGCAGGTAGTACTCTGTAATACCTACTGCAGTGGAGGCACTTACAGCAATACCCCGACACTGATGTGCAGACTAATTTTTTGATGCTTTTTTCTGTTTGTTTTTGAAGTACTGTCTTTGTGCTAAGGTGCATCTAGTGCAGATAGTGAAATAGACTAGCACCTACTGCCCTAAGTGCTCCTTCTGGCATAAGGGGCCGTGATATGCTCCACCCGACCATTTTTAATCTCCAATTTGGCTCAAATATCTCGCAGTTCTCTGCTAGTTTTGCATAGTTGCACTACAAGAATAGATGAGTTGTGCAAATCTATGCAAAACTGATGGTGGCCTGCTTGCTCTCCACCTGTTAAGATGCTTGGTTTTTTGGGGGGGCATCGAACCAATCCGATTGCTTAGCATGCCTCTTAAAGCAGGAGCATTTGACAGTTCTCTTCCTCCTCCCCTGACCTCAGTTTCAGCAGTGCTAAAGTGCTTATAGTGCAGGTAGTGTTCTGTCTCCTATCTACTGCAATGTAAGCACTTGAAGTACTTCTAACTACCCGCGTCTCTCTGAAGGTGGGACGTCAAGTCAGTGGTCACCGGAACGCTTGTCTTTTGTTTTATTGTCGCCTGGTCAGTTTTGCTGGTTTGCATTCAGCTTTAACTGATGTTCGCTGTGCAAATCCATGCAAAACTGATCAGGTTGATGAACTGTGCTCTCAGCCGGAAAGTGTGGGTACACGCTTTTCACCGAGATGGCGTTTATTTTGCTTCATGGTGGGTACATGTACACTTTGTATGTGTGATATTTTGTATTTGTTGACGTGTCTCTTCCTGTGTAGGTGGGGATTAGTAGCAATGCTGTGTACATTGAGGTATTGCACTTGTCCCGGCCTGTGTAGGAACGAGGAGATGGAGCTGACATGGACCGTGAATGTTGGAAAAAAAAAAACTCTATGATTATGTTATTGATTATAAAATGTGTTTAAATTGGTGGCAATAAAATACCACAATTTCTTAAAGCCTTTTCCTTTAATGTTTTATGTAAATCACAATTATTATAGTGTTAAATGCATCCTAATGAAAGATTTTATGTAAAAACATTGCCACAGACTAAAGTCCTACCTTGTCCTGTTTTCAAATTTGACAATAAATTAGTACTTTTACACTCATTTATTGTGTGTAAAACCTGGTGTGCCAGAACTGTGCCATTTGGAGACTTGGTAACCATGGCCACCTGTCATAAAAAACAATATATAGAAACCTCTATAGAACTAAAAAAAAAAATATTTATTTGGCAAATAAACCAAATTCACCTTTTTATGCCCACATTTGAGCCGACTCCTATGAGAAGTCAGAAATGAATCAAGTGTAACATTCAACCACTAAAAGTCTTTTTTTTCTGTTCAGGAATGCAAATAAATAACTATAATTTTACATTTTAATTGAGAATAATATTTTGATGATTGATTTAGCATTCATACAATTTTGGTTAAAGAGCTTCTACATACTGGTGTATTAACTATTAAAGAAACCTAACATAATTTTGATAATTACTAATGGTCTAATAAATCTGTTAAGCTCTTTATATATGATCAAAGAGCTTGCTAATGCAGTAATGCACTCATTTAGGTTCTTGGCTAGGACTCTGAATTAACTGAATTACTGGTAAAATAAAGGTTAGTGTACAGGATATTTTGTTATAATGATGGTTTGTTTATTAGAAACCTGTGAAAAGGTAATTGCCACTGAGAATGTAGTTGGACAGTGTCAGAAGAAGAAAAGAGGATTGTTTGCTGTAGCCGGTGGTGACTTAACATCCTTAGGCAGTTATAATGGTTCAAAACAAGTTTAGCAGCTATGTGTGTATGTTGACCAAGGGGGAAAATGCAGAATATACTCTGTTTGTGGAAACAAAGACATGACAAAACAGGAAAATATAAGGATCAAATGATTAAAAAGGTTCCAAAAAGTATATAAGTGGCTGTTAATTCGATTTGCAATGACGTGGAAGAAATTGTACATTGTCCTTTTGTGTAAGTTGTCAAAATATTTAAACTTTGTTTTTGTTTTTATATTATAGAAGGATGTTTGGGTTTTTTTGGTTAATGGATGCATTTTTAAAGTCCATGACAAGTCAAAAGAAATAATAACTGAAGACTAAATTGTCATTTTTAGAATAGAATGGAATAAATGTACTTTATTAATCTCAATCTGGGGAATGAGTGTAGCAGCACACAACCGTGGGATGAGAATAAATAATAAGTGAACTGCAAAGTGTGTGAAAGTGTGCACTTTACAGTTCAGTTTACTAAATTATTACTCATTACACGCCTCATCCTTAAGTTATATTCAATTTCATCCTATTTTTATATTTTTAATCTGTATATTTTGTGTCTAGAGAAAAAATAAGAGTTAATATTGGTCCCGCCGTGGGGAAATTGACATTGTTACAGCAGCAGATTAAGATAATAAATAATAAACATGCACTTCCAAGAAGTACGATATAGAAAGATTTAATAAGAATATAAAAAGTTAACATAATTTATAATAATTTAAAATAATACATTATTGACAGTTTCCAGAATATATACACTATATACATAGTCTTGCTGCTGCTGCTCCACACTCATTTAATTGTCAGCTATTGATCTTGATGCGACTTTAAAAATGCAATCATTAACCAAAGAAAATCATTCTATAATATAGGAGAGCAAAATTAAAAATAATATTATGTAAACTTGTACAGTTTCATCCAATAAAATTGGCTATTCAGCAGAAGTCACTTTAATACCTTTTGAGACTTTTTAATCACTAGACTAATTTCCCAGTTTGGGATTTTTTTTTTTGGAATTTTTATTTAAATGTAACGCCAGGTGCGTCCACCAGATGACGCTGTTTGGTTGGCGTTGAGCCGCGGACGCGCGCAGGTAAAGTCCGCGGTGGCGCCGCCTCCGCCGCTGTTGGTCCAACCAATTTGTCCAACATGCCGCTTTCAAGCTAGTCGCGCCGCAGTAACTTCCTGCGCGTCCGCTGCTCCTGAAGTGAAATCAGCATGAGCTCTCGCGTCTCGCGGACACACAAACGCAGAGGACTGACACCGTGAGACATGTGGACTCACACGAGCCTTCTTCACCTGAGACCTGGACCATAAGCTTTCACGAGGACAACATTCACTTCTAGAGAGAGAGGGGGAGAGGGACAGGGACAGATAACCCCCTTTTTTTTTGTTTGGTTTGTGTTTATTTGGGACCAAATCTGGTGAAAATGGATCCACTGTGGACGCACTGCGTTTTCCTCCTGGCTTGTTGCTGTGGATTAGGGTTCGGAAACAGATGCGACGAAGTGCGTAAAGTTTTCCAACTCAGGCAAATCGGACCGAACCAATTATTACCTTTAAGCCCCAGACCAGGTAAGACTCTACAGACTGATGTGAGTGAGTGAAATGATGATTTTCCTGCTGTGAAATTCCCTTTAAATCACTTTAATTTCATCTTTAATTCCCTTTGTGTTAAAGCCTCTAACACAAAGTATTGTTATATTGGTCATTTTTGTCAACTAGGGTACAAATAACACACACAGATGCTTATAAATGCAATATATTGTATATTTCATGAATAGAAAGAAGTCAAGGCTTGTTAAATTAGCAAATATCACTTTTAAAATTGCTGACCATTCTCCATTTAACTTGCAATTATTTTGTTTGTCATGTTAGTTTTGCTGCAAATTGTTTTGGAAAAAAGAGTCTTAATCCTAAATTGTTCCTTTAATTCAGCCTGTAACACAAATTATTAAGTCCCCTTGTATTTACATTTAAATGTGTTAATAAAACAACGTACAAACTACATATACTTACAAACACGAAATATTCATCCCTATCTTACACACAATCGTATTTCATGTTCCAAACGGAGCAGAAAGATGTCAATTCTCCCAATTTTGAGTGATATTTTGTGAAATTCTGCTTTTATTTTATTAATAATGTTAGTTTTGAAATAACGGCAATTTGTTTGGGGGGAAAGAAAGTCATAATTGTCAATATAACACTGAATGTGTGGAAAAAAATGAAGAAATCCCCTTTAATTCAGCCTGTAACTAAATCTTCCCCATTCATTAAGACATACACTACTTTATCGATGTATTTCCACATCATTTGTGTCCTAAAATGACATAAAATAATTAAAATTCTACCCCAGATTCACGTATTAAGTCCAACATAATCTTTAATTAAACTGTGCCCATCAACAAGTGACACCACTTTTACATGTATGAAAGCACATGCTCGTTAAATTGTTCACATGTTGAATTATTCAACATAAATATGAAGCTGACACACACACACACACACACACACACACACACATGAGAGAAGAGCTCATTATCCTCACTCCGGCTTTTTGACCTGTCATTTTCTTCTGTGAGCTCTTTGTAGCTTTAAATCGCAGCCTTACAAACACATTTCAGAGGCGTGTGTGTGTGTGTGTGTGTGTGTGTGCGTGCACTTCACTCGTGATAATGACACAGAAGACGAGCAGAACACAGGGACCGAGTCGACTCACGTCCTTCTGTGTGAGACTTTAAAATCAAGACGTTTACGGGGGAAAACGCTGGCGTGTGTGTGTGTCCTGTATTATCACAAGATTAGAGCTCATTCTTCAGCTTTGAAGTCGTACTTCGTGCTCGCCTGTACGTACGTTCTGTTAATCCACGATGAAACAACGTGTCAAGTTAAATTTCTATCGTTTTTGCCAGTATTTTAAGTGTATGAAACATGAGAAAAATAGTCCAAACTTTGCTCTTTTGGCTCTTCTAAAGCAGGTTAACGACTCACTGGTTAAATAGTGACACCTATTTTGTGAAAAGTGCAGACTCCTTCCCTGAACACTTCTTTTTCCCATTCGCTGTAGGGAACAACAGCGGCAATTGGCTTCTACCGCGCTCTGGGATTACTTTGTACATTTTGTGACGCGATGGGAGGGGAAGTAACGATCTATATTGTGAAAGTTCACATGAAAGAGTGAACTTTGGACAACAGTAATATTCCTTTTTCAGGTGCGGAGGAGGATGCAGAGAAAATGTGGAGCAAGGTTTGGTCCGAGTGAGAACCCTGGCAGCAGAGTTCAGAACATGCTTGAGACGCTGGTGTTAGGTTAGATTAGATTAAGATTAGATGAAGATGGAGCCAGAGATGAGGTGACTGGTATTTTCAGAACATGTGTCCAATCAACGCAGCACTCACACTCGCCACTGGTCATGTACAGTACCACCAGAGAAAGCTTGCGTGCCACTGGTGGTACACGTACCACAGTTTGAGAACCATGCCTATAGGTGGCGATATGCTTGCATTTCGGCTTGTTCCTACGTGGTGTTTTCCACTTACATTTATAGACCCAAACTATGTGAGTTGGTGTTGTGCTACTGACCATTATCCAGTTTGAGTCCAGTTTGAGTCCAGTTTGAGTCCAGTTTAGGTCCAGTTTGAGTCAATTCGAGTCCAGTTCGAGTCCAGTTCGAGTCCAGTTTGAGTCCAGTTGAACATGTATCGACCGCATGAGCCGGTCGTGTCAGTCCGGCTTCAGTTATGCACATATTTCAGTCAGACTAACATGTTTACAAGTCTAGTCTTTGCCGGATTAACACGCTAATTCGATTTTTTTTTCAGCGTCCGTACAGAAATTCAAGGTCAGGATCGGGAGTCTGCAACAAAACGGAGGCGGAGAGAGACGTGAGAGCGAAGGCTTCAAAACAACAGATCGATACAGAGACAGTCCAGTGTCTCCTACACTTTTTTTATTATTATTATTTTATTTATATTTATTTTAAAGCGATTATACACGTATATAAACATACTTATGGGAAGTTAATGTTACACTCTGGACCGTTAACTGTCTGAACGCTGTAGTTCTTCAACATAGTTCTGTATAAAACAGAGCGGAGGGATTATGGGTATTTCATGTGGACTGTAATTGAGTGGACCACTCGCCACCGCTGCCGGTCTGCAGCTCTTCTCGGAAAAGTAAATCGTAATGGTGTTGATTACCGTCCTGCCACAAAGTGCTCCCTGTAAACCACCATTGCTCCTTTTCCTCCAGAAAAACCCCTTTAACGCCTCTTAAACCTCTAAATAACCCCCTTCTAATGCCATCATGACTTCTTCCCCAGTAATGAGCCTGTGTGGATTTAAACCTTTCTCTGTGGAGCTGTGCTCGCAGAAGGACTTTCTCTGTGGTAACTTGTTTGCCTATCGCAGTTGGAGCGTAGAAAAGCTCCCGATTCGGTAGCGACGCCGTGAAAACACCTCCGTCCGAGCTTTTTCGAGCATAATCTGCCCCAAATAAGGGCAGATAAACGAGCTGGAATACACCAGATCGCGTAGAACAGGGGCGGAGGTAGAGTCGCGATTTCTGAAGTTGTCGACTTCAGCGAGCGCGGGCCTCCAGAAATTCCAGGAATCCGAGTGAGAGAAAGAGAGGTTTCCTTCACGTGAGGTCAGATCACAGCAAGTCACAAGTGTGTCGCCTCAGCCAAAGAAAAGCTGCGTCTGTGGTGTGGACGTGGGAACACTTCTGGGAAGCCTTTTTTGGGTTAGAAAAGCGAGGCTTTTTTTTTTTGGATGCTTTCGTTGTTGTCTTATCTGGAAGAGTTTGAATTCCTTCACGTTGTGTTGCCATCGCCGCCTCCTCCTCTGAGAAGCTGATAGTGTCTGTGGACACGTCTCTGCGAGCTCTGCCTAGGCTTGTCAGAGGGGCTTCTGCAGAGTTTTAGGTAGCTCTTAGGATGTTTTGATTGCCCCGTATATACTCTGTGTGTGTGTGTGTGTGTGTGTGTGCACAGGTTGTTTACATTCGTCCGTGCTGGAAAAATCACTCGCTGAGACCGATAACGCGCTTGACTCCGATCTCCCCTCGGGATCTTTGTTGTTTTGGTTCCCTCGCTCCACTTAAGCATTTTTTTAACTTGTGCGCTGCCATTAAATTATTATTATATTATTGTCACTGTTTAAGTCCAGACAGAATTTTATTGCTAATTAGCGACGCTCTAAATCAGGCGTCTCAAACTTTTTACTTGTACATGTTTTTGGAGTTAATTGATCAATTGTGCGTCATAAATACATGTTTTTATTGTGAACTGTACGTCGTTCCATGTAAATAACTTTCACGCCCCAAATGAATGGCTGCTTGTTTTCACTTGACCGCCCCCTACTGGCCAGACTAGACGCTGTGGCCCCCGGGTTATGTGCGGTCGTGACCCCTGTGGTTGCATTAGTTACTGACAATGGCTGCCATCAGTGACATTTATCCCACCATTAGACTGGAAACAAAAGTGTCTGCACCAAAGTCCATAGAGAAATTCTGCGTTTTTTTGTTTTTCTTTGGTTTGCGTGGCGACAGGAGCCGCTGGTCTACTGCGGCCTGGTTTGGTAAGGTTGTGTTACGTAGGTAAATCCAAACAAAGGATTTTCAAACATTAGAGTCATAGAATAACACATTTAAACTCACTAATGGAGGCAGCGGTGGTTCAGGAACTCCTGTTTTGCTGTGAATGCATGTTTTTCAGGGATTTTTTAAAGTCTTTTTTTTAACTCATCTCTAGTTCGGCATTGTTCGCTTTGATTCTTGCGTCGGACGCCGCGGCGCTCGACGACGTCACATTTTAGTCTCCGCTCGGTAACTTTAGATACATTCTTCTTTTCTTAGATGTGTAAAATCATGTTTGTATTGTGGCAGATGATTGATGTCTAAATACCACACACTGAAAATAGTTTGACACACTCACTCACTCATCCATACCTTCAAGCGCTTTAAGGTGTCATATCCACTCGCCTTACTTGCCTTTGAAAAATGCCTTGTAAATGCAGCTTGTTTTTCGATGAGACTGCTTATATTTGACATTTTCTTATTTTTCAAGAGCAAAGCCGCATCTTCAGTAACTGGATTAGAAACTGTTACAACATAAGAAGTGGTTTTGACGATGATGCAGGGTTTTTTTTTTTTTCTTCCACATCTTTCCTGATAATCCTGTGTGTGTACTCGAAAGAAAAAAGAAAACAAATGGTTATCTGAGTGAGTGGAATGTCACAGTAACACATAGAGAGGCACAGGCAGGAGCTGTCAGATCCTGTAAACCACTGGAAGCATTCCTGTTTTTTTGTCTCATTTAAAGAGTGTGTAAAATGATAGAAATATCTCCTCGGACTTTGCCACCGGTTTCCTGTGGGATTAGATTTGTGTCTGGAATAATTGTAAATAACTAAATATCTTGGGTGAACGAGTTCCAGACGGACAGCGACTCCAAGCCCGTGGCGACTTCCGGTCCATTGAGCTGTCGCTCTAGAACTCAGTAACCAATCAGCAGGCAGCTTCCTAAGCCCCGCCCCTGGTCAGAAACGCAAACAAAAAAGCACGGCACAAAGAAAAAGTGTATTTTCGAGTGAGAGTGACTGGTTGTTTGTCTCTACATGTGTCCCTGTGATGGACTGGCGACCTGTCCAGGGTGTTTCCCCCGTGTTTCCACCTGTCCAGGGTGTTTCCCCCGTCAGCTGGGATTGGCACCGGCGACTGTTTTTAATTTAGAGCACTTTAACTAGTTTGTTGTTTGTATATTACCAAATTGATATTTTGACCCATGCACTCTTCCGTTGAAGCAGGTGCCGTTCGCTATATAGTCGCAGTTTATATCGATACAGAATTTGAGGAGGAGGAGTTATGCTAACTATGGCCGCCGATATTTTTTTAGCCACGCCTCAAAATCCTGACTTAAGCCGTTACGATACTCGGTGTCTATGTCGGCCCGATGTTGGTCAAAATCACTGGTTCGGATATCGGACAGATAAAAATGTAAAATCCCGTCATGTTGTGGTTCTGCTCATTTCATCGTTACGGGAGAAGAATATTTGTTACACAGTTGGAGAATTATGTCTTTTGAAATGACGTGAAATGGCACAAATGTTGGGGCCACGCGGTTGTTGGTGTCGCGGTTGGCGCTCTTGCCTTTGCATGTTCTCCAGGGTTCTCCGGTTTCCTCCCGCAGTCCAAAAACATGTAATATGGGGGATTAGGTGAATTGGACACTCTCAATTGACCGTGTATGAATGTGTATTTGCTTTTCCACGCACTTAAATCACACAGAAATGTTTTCTCCGACGACTCTTAGGTTCAGACCTTCAAGTCTGCACGTCCAGGAACCTGACCTGCTGCACCAAAAAGATGGAGGAGAAGTACCAGTTGGCAGCGCGGCGAGACATCCAGAATCTGCTCCAGATGTCCAGCACCAGCCTCAAGTACCTTATCTCGCGCAACGTGGCCGCGTTTCAAGGTAAGAACTGACTGGGTCAACGGGGTTAAACTCCATAAACTTGTGCCGAGATGAGTGCTCCAGTGTTTATGTGGGTAATTGTATGTGTGTAGATGTTTGTTTGTACTTCTGGGTCTACGCTGAGGAGTTAGGGTTTGTGTGGGTGCAGTAAAAACAGTGGATGAGTCAGAGTGTGTGTGTGTGTGTGCAGTGAGGCTCCGCTGAAGGGCGAACAGAGTAGGGTCTGTCCTGCTCGCAGATCTAGCACTTCACTCTGATCATGAGACAGGTTGGCTGTTCCTGCAGGAGACTCAGGGGGCCATGTGTCAGGGTAAATATGTGTCCTGCTGCCTTAAATCCTCACAAAACCCTGCTATTTAAGGGCAGCGTTTCACAAACTCTTTACACGGGAGCCCTGACATGACAGACCGGCGTGACCCAATTCGGTAAACTGCGCCAAGAGCTGGAGTTGCAGAAGATCATGTTGTGATTGTTTTAACAGATCTTCTGATTGTGATATGATTCAAAATTGGTATACGACTGATTCTTTTTGAATTTTAACCGTGATTTACATGGAAAGAAAATGATCCAATATTTGACAAATTTGGGCCAGTGAATTGTTCAACGATGTCAGGGATCATGAGCTTCAGCTCTCATCCTGTTCAAGTGACCGATCCTCTCAGTCTTTTTCCCTCACGTTGCTTTGAATTCCGTTGCATATGCTGTGAAACATCCAATCTTTTGAGTTTATTACTTACATGGATTTTTAAAAGCAAAGTATTTACAACATTGTAAAGTGAACGACGTCATTAAAAGGCGACATGAAATGAATGAAACGGTCCTTTACCTTCGATAAATGTATGCAATTCTATTCATTTAAAGAGTATTGGAAGTACACTAACAGAAATTATACGTATCTTAATTGAATTTTAAGGAAAAGGCTGGTAAAAGAATTCTCCCATGACCATTATGTGGGTCAAGGCTCAGTCTCAGGGAGCGGCTCTGGTTTAAAACATCAGTATTTATCTTTTCATTTGCCTCTGGGACTGACAGCTGACTCACAGGCAACAGCTTGGCTCTGTGAGTTTCTGCCCAGTGTGGGACGTTTCTCCCACTGTGGAGCTAAGAGGCCGTCATGTGACGGCTGAAACGGGTGGGCAACAAACACAGAGCTTATGACTCGAATGTACAGTCTCAGACATGTCATTACGCCAATTCACTTTAACGATGTCTCTGAGTTTAAAAGGCGTGCTGTTATCCTCCTCCTCCTCCTCCTAAACTCAAATGATTTATAGGAGTGTCTCGTGTAATCACAGTGTTTTAGTCGTGGTTTGCCTTTTGTCATCAGACGTTTCATGTGTGTATACTCAGGTTTTGATGTTTACTGAAACACTTAACATCTATGCTGACGTTTATGAAGAATGGGGATTTCTGGAAACCGGTGCTTTGAGACCAAACCCATTGACACTGCTCGCCTCATGAAACTTTTTAATGTGTGAGGCAGGTGATGATTGAAGTGCTAGACAAAAGAGCACAATCAAAAAACAGGACCATACTCACTAATTAATACCCAAGCTGATTTCTTGTAATCAAGTAAGTGAACACACACATTTATCCACCTTTTTTAAAATTGCCAAATAAACTCCTAAAAGAACAGGACACAAGTGGGAATCAATTATAGTATTGCACGAGGAAGGACGACAATCTATCACCAAATTGATATTTTGACTCAGTCCTATTCTTTAACTTTAGGAAAAAAATGTTTTTGTACTCATACTCGTTTAGTATTTTAGTGAGTATGCATAGAGATTGATTTAAAATACAATAATACTGTGTACAAAATAAAACAGCACCTGCATTCATTGAAATTAGCAAAAAAATATGGCCAAAAACGACGCCACCTGGTGGAGAATAGTAGAAATGATCAATTCCAAGCCAAAAGCCCAGATTGACACGCAGATGAATGTTATCATACTTTAAATTCTATTAAATTCGATTAAAAAAATTGCAGTTTGAATGGGTTTCAATTGGACGTTTTTTGCACTTAACGGTCTGAGTGTCACACTTGTTTGTGCACAGTGTATTTTAGCCTGACTGTAGGAGCTGAGCTGGAAATAACAAGGGTTAAACAATGAGCCAGCGATAAGTAGGCATTCATGGATCAGTTCATTTCTTATTTTTGTATATTCGAAAGTATATCGATGTTTAAAATTATTCTAAGCGATGAGGATTTTGACTTTGACTCTTCCAGGCCTGATTTTCCAATCTCTGTTCCGACAGAGAGAAATTTAATCTGAAGCTGATTGTGAGACCTGAGTTTGTGACTCAGTTTTAGGAATGAAAACTTCTGACCTCGCGTAGGAAAGAAAAACAATCGCGCTTTCATGTGATCATATCTGCTATGATTCATAGAGTAGGAACTGGTGTTTTTGGGGCGGCAAAGAAGGAGCCTGAAATTACGTGCCTGCATCATTTAAACTCCCCCTTTTTGAATGTGTGAAGGTGTATTTTTCCCTTTCTGCCCCGCAGAGATCTCATAATAGTCCATGGAGTGAGTGTTTTTTTGTTTACACAGGGCAGTGGTCAGTTTAGACTGCAGGGGCTGGCCGCTGTTTGAAAACACTCACAAAAAAAGAGAGCAGCCACTCACATGGTTTCATCTGTGGAATGGCAACAGCCTGTTTGTGTGTGTGTGTGTGTGTGTGTGTGTGTGTGTCCGCCCCTGCCAAACCAAACAGAATTCCCTGTCAACATCATCTCTCATCAGTCAGCAAACAGTAGCAGCTGCTTCCAACATCCACCCATCGTACAACACAGCACGAGTTTAAGTCATTGAAGTTGCACAATCACTCAGTTTAACCGAGTTTCGTACGTTGGCTGCAGCTCACGACTATATTTACCGTCGCCAAAGAGCTTATGAGTTTGGCCTCATCTCATTTGTGCGTCTGTGACCACCATAGCTAAAAAAAACCCAAAAGAGCAAAGGATTGATTTGGGTGAACATTGATGAAGATGTAGGTTATGGCTTAATTAAGAATGGATAACATTTTGGTGGTGATATCGATATGGATTCAGGATTTTCCTTTGAATAAGCTGTTCCTGTAGTCCTTTTTATACGTTCATTTAATTTCTGAATTTGTAGAATAATGGATCTGTCTCTCTTAATTATAAATGGATCAATAAATTGCCCCTTTTCCCTGCAATTGGCATTGGTTGATTATTACTTATTTAAGAAACTTGATCAAAGCTGTCTTTTTGTTGGGGCACAACAATTAATTTGAGTTTTAGTTTGAATATATCACAGTAAGTATTGACATAAACATATTTTGTATATCAAATTGTAATGGATCTTATTGTCATTTCACACTGCAGAATGGTTGAAGAGATCATTAAATGTTATCTTTTTAAGATTGTTTAAGATTTTAGACTGAAAAAGGAACATATTTCCCAAAAAAACTGGCATTTTATATCAGCTCAGGCTCCATGTTTGTCTGTTTTACGCCCGTACGTCGCAAACTTTATCTCTCACTAGCCTGTGTCTTTTAGTATGGATGTTACACAATACTTCCTCTAGAGGGCAGTGGCGAGTGTGTTGCTGGATGGATGTAATTCCTCACCGTCTCGCAGAGACGCTCTTCTAAACTTTCCGTGATTTTTAAATGCTCGTATAGACTCTCCTGCCCTCAACGTGCAGAATGCAAACTACGGTCGAAAGGCTCCGTCTGTATCTGTCTTTTGTGTCGTGTACAAATGGGTTTATCGTCATCTACCTGCCTCTACTGTTCCCGTCATTCCTCTTTACCTGTTGACATTGTTGTGTCTTGCTTTTGAAATAAACCCACAACACACACACACACACATATTGTGGCTTTGTTCCATTCGGCCGTCAACATTTCAGGAGCCTTTGTGTCCGTGTGTACGGGAAGCACACGGGGACAAATGTGTCTGGCAAAGTGCAGAGATCTTAACTGAGTGGGAAAAGAGAGATGTCTCACTCAGACAAAAGTCTGAGTTTAGTCAGACAATATTTTTGGTTTTCTGAGTGTCATGGAAACGTGTTCGTCCAAGTATAATCATTACATTACATTACATGTCATTTAGCAGACGCTTTTATCCAAAGCGACTTACAATAAGTGCATTTAAACAGTTGGGTACAAGACAGACAGACAGACAGACGACTTTATTAATCCCTTTGGGAGGTTCCCTCGGGGAAATTAACAATTTCCCCGAAATTGTTAATTTCTAGCTCTTCTAGCTCTTAAAAATAAGAGCTAGAAGTAAGTAAGAGCTTCAAGTAAACCAAACTATGAAGTGCTAGTCATAAGTGCGATTATTTTTTTTGTTGTCGTCTTAGTCGAGGTAGAGTCGGAAGAAATGTGTTTTTAGTCGGCGGCGGAAGATGTGGAGGCTTTCCGCTGTCCGGATGTCGATGGGGAGCTCGTTCCACCATTTGGGAGCGAGGACAGTGAACAGTCTCGAGTTCTGCGAGTGCCTCTGCGATCCTCTCAGTGATGGGGCAGCGAGCCGGTTTGCCGATGAAGAGCGGAGTGGGCGGGCTGGGGTGTAGGTTTTGATCATGTCCTGGATGTAGGCTGGACCGGATCCGTTTGTATCATGGAACGCAAGCACTAGAGTCTTGAAGCGGATGCGAGCAGCGACAGGAAGCAGTGAAGGGAGCGGAGGAGCGCTGTAGTGTGGGAGAATTTTGGTAGGTTGAAGACCAGTCGAGCTGCTGCATTCTGGATGAGTTGCAGAGGTCGTATGGCACACCCAGGGAGACCAGCCAAGAGCCTGGACCAGAACCTGTGCCGCCTTCTGGGTTGGAAGAGGCCGTATACTTCTGATGTTGTGCAACATGTATCTGCAGGATCGAGCTGTTGCAGCAATGTTGGCAGTGAGGGAGAGATGGTCATCAAACTATCTTAGTCGGACTAACATACCTGGATAAGTCGATTCAAAGTCCGACTACTCCCGCATGTATACACTTGAAGACTCTCTCACGATAAACATACACAACAAGTACGAAACATACAAGAACCACAACGCGGTCCATCTCGCTGGGAGCTGTTTGTTTGTCTGTGACGTAAAGGTCAACGGAGGAAACCGATTCAATACACACAAGCTGATGGAGAGAGATACAGCGCCACCTATGGAGGTGGAGTCAGACAGTACATGGTCAATAAATCGAATAACTCCTCCGCATGTATGTACCCGGACTCGGTAAGTACACAACTTTCGCAGTCGTTAGCGATTTTTAAAAGTTAGTCGCTTAGTGCGTACGTGGAAAACCGAAGCCAACTGAGCACGCCAGACTCTTGCGAGAGCGACCTTCTCCACGAGATGGTGCCCGCTGATATTCTGGCTACTTCCTGTCGTCTTCTGACGCTATTTCCTGTGTCCCACCTACTGCTTTTCACTGCCTCACCTCTAGCTCCGCCACTGCTGAGGTCGTGTCTGGTCTGTCACCCCGACCCGACTGTCCAAACTGGGCGGGCAACTCTCGTAGTGTCTCCGGCTTTAGCTGTGCATGTAAAGGTAGCGACTGTCCGTGTGGACAGACAAGCATTCCAGTTTGGCCACTCGCATATCCGGCGAGCGTTCAGTTATGTTGAATTAACATGAATGAATCGATTGTTTTTCCATCTGGTGGAGTTTTGTTTCAGGGATTTTCAGGTTGCAGTAGCAACTGAAAAAAAAACTGGAAATGGAGCCAACATCTTTATTGATTTCCTCTTGTAACTGAAATCAAACGTTACATCGAGTGTCTGCCCTCAGCCCTTATTATCATCATCATCATCATCATTATTATTACCACCACTGTAACATTAGTCTTCTGCCCTAAATACTTCTGTGGCGCTCAGGAAGGGAACATCGACAGGAAGGATTTGTGTTTGAGGAGGTAGGTGGGTTGTAAGTACACGCAGGGAAAAACAGGTCCCGTAGATTTGGTCTCCAAATGATTGGCAGCTCGCCGCTGTAATTTGAGAGACAGCACAGAACAGGCCGAGTGTATAATGCATTACAACCACAGACAGGAAGAGGGACGAGTTAAAAGGGGGCCGGCTGATGTGGTCATTTGTTTTGTGCAAAGCCTTCAATTAGGGCATCTTTATGTGATGCAGCTGAAGGCAGAAGGGAATAGAGAAATTAGAGGAATGTGGATGGATAACACTGAGGAGACACTGAGAAATAAAAGTAAGCCATAAAATGCTATTTAAGATGTTTCTTTTTGTCTCTGTGGGACTGAATGCTTGTGCTTTTTTCTGCTTTAATTGGACACAGTTAACTTCAAGGGCACCCTTTGTGTAGAAAAACCTGCCTGGTACTTCCAGCAATATTTGTAATGCAAATAAGTGAAAACAAGTGCTCGAGATGTTATTTACGGCCGGAGCTTCAAAGCAGTAATGCTACATTACATTTCCCCCTATTTTTTTTCCTCCTAGAGAAATAACATTTCAGTATCTTAACCGCTGCCTTTCAAGTAAGCCATTTCAACTGCGGTGGAGACAAAAAAGAAAAAGAAAAAAGAAGGAAGAATAAAGTCCATGTTGATGGCAGACTGTCAAACAGACAAGCCTGTGAGTTTCCACTTGCTCCCGCTCTGTCACGGAGTCTCTCAGGACCGGTCGTGAGGTTCCAGCACTTCGTTCTCACAATGCAGAAGTATGCAGCCTGCTGATCCTGCGCAGGTTTGTCTTACGTCCATGGCAACCAACCTGTGCAATCCCAGCATCCCGTAGGGCAGGAGTCGCATAAAAGTCAAACCAGACACCCCACTATGAATCAAGCTGTTGAAATGCCAGAGAAAAAGAGAATAGTGTGAGCGTTGAAACGGTCTGAGATCATCAGATCAGAGTAATGGCCTCCTCTGGGACGAGCTTTTGTCCGAGCAGCTGTTTGAAGAGCCTTGTATTGCTGACTGCAGAGCTGAAGGACGCTCCAGCTCCTGTAAATAATTTTCATTACACCTGATGTGATGTAATGAGGGGAAGATGTCGTTAAAACATGGCTCCTGCTGGTGAGTGCCCGTCCAAATGAAAAGCATTACCCCGAGGAGGCCTCCGTCAGCTGCTGCCACTTTAACATTTACATTTGGATTTTAATAGGATTAAATCGTAACTAAACCCCTGGACCACTTTTTTTCACATGTAAATCAGAGTATATGGGTATTTAGTAATGTTATTTGCTGACCCAGGTGCAAATCGTCACAGTTTAATGCCATGTATGGAAATTATACATCAAAATCGGCATTTCTACTGCCCCCTCTGGTCAAACACCAGTTACTGCATTCAAATTTGCCATTGACTTCCTTAGTCCAATTTTTCGTTTTCAGACTGGCATGTTTATATGACATGTTTTTTATTCCGATAAGACTTTTATTCTGAAACACAGAGCTACAGCCACAGTTACTGTAGCCCTGGATTAAGGTTTCCTGTGTGTAAAATGAAAATTTTAAACGCTCCCTTCCAAGTGTGTTGGGAAACCTGCGTTGCCTTAGTCAGCATCAAATATTTCTGTGTTCGAACGCTGTGCGACAAACACAATTTCATCCACGCCGCCACCAAAGCAAATCATAACTAAAGAGATTCATCCGATTTTCAACCGTCTTAATCCAGAGAAAGTGAAGACACTGGAGCACACACTTGGCGTTTAATCAAACCGTATGAGATTCGAGATTTAATGCGACTTCAGGATGTAAACAGACATGGAGGCGGACTGTCAGTTAATAGCTGTTGACATGGACGTGGACTGTCAGTTAATAGCGGTTGTGTGTGTGTGTGTGTGTGTGTGTGTGCGCGATGTCCTGTGCATGAAGTCATGGCTGAGAAGACGGAATCAACTTTGCTCGCAGTTATGGTTGTATACAAAAGTGCGTTACGCTCAAGTCCCCAATCGCTGTTCAGACGTAAATATCAAACATGTTTACTACTTACGATTTGAAACCAGGAAGATTCATCCGATGACGTTAAAATTGAGTCTGTTAATCCCTCACACTATAGGAGGGATTATTCTGCCAGATAATATGTTCAAGTCATCCTAAAATTGGCCAATTATCCTCTAGTGTGGGACGGGCTTTCGACAATTTTACCCGAAATACTTGAGAACGACGTCACATGTTGATATGACATGATTGAAACCACTTGCTTAAACGTTTTCTTCTGCTCAGAATGTCCAAATGTAACATTTCCCGTGGTTTACGGAGGAGTAAAAACAGCGACGTTTCTCTGGGATAACCAGGCTGAGTAATACGTACGTTTTTAAAATATCTCATAATTCTTCTCGATGCCTGACCACGTGCTGAGAAAGCTGAGAGCAGCTGGTGTACATTTAATGCTACCGTTTCTCCAATCTCTTATGGCATGAATCTGTTGTGACCATTAACACTCTGTGGCTTGTGGGGTTCCTTCCAGTCGATATATCATTTTGGTTTTTGGGCCTTTTTTCTTTTGTTGTTTTCTTTTTATTTGCAAATGTGTCTAATTGTGAGCTTCTGCTCTGTCAGTGATGCTGATGAATGTGAGATCAAACGGAGACTGAGTGCTGCTTCTCGCTGAAGTGGAAAGGCAGCCTGTTGTGCTCAGGATTTGCTGTTTGCACCCATAAATGCTAATTGTGTTTCTGTTTACCAGCGTTTAAAAGGATCCACTGCACATCTTTCACTCTTTGAACTGAAAAAGATGCACGGTTGAATGGCAGTGGCCCCACAGCTTGACTCGAGAGGAGACCACAGTCAGCCGTCAAATTAGTACAACACACTCTGTGCCAAGAGGGTCTGCGTTAGGGGAGTGAGGGATGGGGGGTATGTTTTGATTGGTGCTAATTGGGTGGATGATGTTTTCCATACTTTTTGTCAGAGAGTTTCTATTTCAGTGCGTAAATTCTGGTGTCGTTAAGTCCAGTACAGTCATCTTACATTCAGTTAACGCCCATACCATACAACCACAACATCCTGGGCTTAAATCCTATAAAAGAATATTTATAATTTAATAGGAAGCAAATAAAGAAGTGACCCTCATGTGGAGGATAAAGTGGTAGAAGATGGATGGATGGATACAAAAGACTATCAGGGATTTAACGTAGAGGTAGACCTAGCATAAAGATATTAGCAGTTGTGCTTTTAGTGCAAAGGAGAGAAGAAAGTAGATTTTGTAAGATGCAAATCGGTGACTAAAACACAAAATATGTTCACAAACTACCATATAAAGATATAAAAAAGCTTTATACCAGTCTTTAAACTAGCCTCACAGCAACTAGCAGCCAGCTTCCTAGCAACTAGCATCCAGCTTCTTAGCAACTAGCACCCAGCTACTTTGGAACTAGTATCCAGCTACTTTGAACTAATATCCAGCTTCCTAGCAACTAGCAGCCAGCTTCTTTGGAACTAGCATTCAGCTTTTTAGCAACTAGCACCCAGCTACTTTGGAACTAGTATCCAGCTTCCTAGCAACTAGCACCCAGCTACTTTGGAACTAGCATTCTGCTTTTAGCAACTAGCAGCCAGCTACTTTGGAACTAGCAGCCAGCTTCCTAGCAACTAGCAGCCAGCTTCCTAGCAACTAGCATTCAGCTTTTTAGCAACTAGCACCCAGCTACTTTGGAACTAGTATCCAGCTTCCTAGCAACTAGCACCCAGCTACTTTGGAACTAGCATTCTGCTTTTTAGCAACTAGCAGCCAGCTACTTTGGAACTAGTATCCAGCTTCCTAGCAACTAGCAGCCAGCTTCTTTGCAACTAGCATTCAGCTTCTTAGCAACTAGCATCCAGCTTCTTTGGAACTAGCATTCTGCTTTTAGCAACTAGCAGCTACTTTGGAACTAGCATTCAACTTTTAGCTAAACTAGTATCCAGCTTCCTAGCAACTAGCACCACTTTGGAACTAGCATTCAGTTTAGTTTTTTAGCAACTAGCAGCTAGCTACTTTGGAACTAGTATCCAGCTTCCTAGCAACTAGCAGCCAGCTTCTTTGGAACTAGCATTCAGCTTCTTAGCAACTAGCATCCAGCTTCTTTTGGAACTAGCATTCTGCTTTTTAGCAGCTGTAGCAGTCAGCTTCTTAGGAGCTAGCTGGTAGCTTCTTAGGGAGACTTAATGTTTAATCTTTCTTGCTTTTGTGTTGCCTTATTTAATGCAAATTATTTGGCTGAAACACTCAAGACATTATGAAATGATTTACGTTTCTGAAATGATGCTGTATTTTGATATTATATAACTCAAACAGAAGACAAAAACCTCCTGAGTTAATAAATTACAATATTTCTTTTCATGCTTCATAAACTTTCACTTTTTAAAATCCTATTCTAATTTGAAAGTGAAAATGTGTGTCTAATTGTGTCGTATCAAACCTAATCACATTCATTTGAACTGAACCTAATTGTTCTATATTTAAAAGTATAATTCCTGAATTGAATTGGAGCCCATGTATGACGCAAACCTGTATCAGGAATGTTTGACTCTACACAAACAGCAAATATCCGGACGTTGACATCAGCTGCAATTGCTGTAAAGTGTTTGCCTTTAATTATTTGTGTCTCTGTGATGGTGCATTTTTCAACTAATCCAGTTCCTAAATGGTTTATTTTGCTGAAGGAGGACGGGAAATCTTATCAAACCCATAAAAGAACACTTAATCCATCAGTTATTACTGAAAAATGTTTTGCAGATAGATGGACAGAAATGTGTTTGCACATTCCTGCCAGAAAATGATTTAAAGCAGCTGCCTGTAGCTAAATATTTAAGATTGTGTTATTTTAAGGGATTTATTGCACTCATTACTTTTTATCTAAGGGTTGGTGATCATCCAGAAAAAACTCCTCATCTGGGTTGCAATACTTTTTTATTCTTCCAATTTTAAATGTTAACAACATCCAGTCTATTTGCACACACGGAGCCAGCGTCAGCAGTTGCACTCACGTAACTGATGTTTGCTTAATAAACTTTGCCCGGACTGGAGGTCGTGTCACTACTTTCACACAGAGTGGTTTGAAATGAGAAGAGCGATGGACATTGGCCGTAGTGGAAAAACATAAAAGCTATCAAACGTGAAGGAGAATTAAATATTCACTACAGTGAGTGGAGATACTCTACCACATTTCCATGGGAATGTAATTAATTGGTATTCACTTTCTGGTCTAATAACTTCAGTGGACAGGGGTGGGTTTTTTTTATTGGTTGACATTTTTGTGAAGACCTGGGTGAACATTTCTTCTTCTTCTTTGTCTTCATTTCCAGCGTGCATCATTTATATGACCCCATTTATCCCCTGGCTGTTAGCATGTAAATAGCTATTAATGTTATATTTTATTTATCATTTGGATCAGTGTGTGAAGTCAGAGTTAGTGCCAGTATTCCTTTCATCCATATGAGGTACGCTTGTCTGTCTTACTAAATTATTAAACACTAAATTATGAAAGATGTCAGTAAATAAAAGATACGGGAAGACTTCCTGCCAACTTGTATCGGGGCTAAACAGAGTACTGGTAACTCGTGTGAAGTGTATGCAATTAAAAGTGCGGATACTCCAAGTTTAAAATTAGGAATATGAAATGATGATATTCTCAAATGTCCTTTTTTGTCTACCAACCAAAATTATTGGGAGCAAAGAAACCCCAAAATATTAATATTAAATATTGTATAGTACTTTTAATTAGTGCAAGTTCTGACATAAAAAACTTTGGATTGTCACCTTTGACTAGTTTGTTTGGGAGATTAAACGTCATATTTATTTTCCAGTATTACTGTAATATTTCAGCATTATACCGGGTCACGCTTCAAGCAAGGTCGAGCAAAAGCAATAAGTGTCTCTCAGGAGCCATCACACTTACTGAAGTGCTCCTTTGCCCTGTGTATTCGTCAAAAGGATTTTTGTTCAAAACAATATCTCACCAAGAACAGATACTGTGCTGCGAGCTGCGAGTACTGCATCGCTGACTAACACACTGTCTCCTTCCAGTAAAGTTTCTATGTTGGTCACAAATTGGCCGCCTGCCTCAGCCGGGGAAAATATGCGGCTTTTTATAGGACTCTGCTTTTCAGCAGCTTTTGTCTTGAATGTTCTTCATTTTACATTCCCCTGAAGAAACACCAGGCCGTCGCTCATAGATGGTGCTTTTTGTTTTATTGAGTCGTTTCTTTTAAACCTCACGGAAGAGCATCTCCTAGTACTACAAATATACTGAAAGACGAGATAAAAGATAGGAGTTATTTGTGTTGTTTTGTCTGTCTTTAAAAAGATTGGAGGCTATCCACAAAATGCCAGCTTGGTGGCATGTTTGTAGATCATTAAAGCTCTTTTGTAGCCACTCTAGTGGCATGACTATAGGGTTGGTGATCCCGGTTGTGTCACTTGGTTCATTTGGTCCACCACTTAAGTCCAGTCTCCAGACTGAAGTGTCTCAATAACTCAAAGTTAGCTCGGAGGACGACTCCTAATGACTTTTCAGTTCCTTTACTTTTCCTCTGGCGCAACTTGCATGTAAAATATTTCAGTCACCCTGTGAATATCTCCACATCTACTGGATGTGGAGATATTTATAGCCCGGGGATGATGTATGACTTTGTTGATCCCCTGACATAACCTCCAGCACCACCATGAGGTTGACACTTGCGGCTCTGTGGGAAATATCTCTGCTGTGATCGAATGAGTCATGGAATTTACTCAAGTTGTCCCAACAGGAAGCACTAAAATAAATAAATGTAACATTTAATCTAGCTCCATCTTCAGGCCAAGATTGAAATCTTGAGGTCTTCACTCACTATTAATGTGCTTGTCAGTATATTTTTGTTGAATGGTTGTTTTATTGTTGAGAGATCTTAAATTTGGTACACCAACGTTATGTGAAGAACCTCAACCCCATCGACTACCTTTCGGATGAACTGGAACAGAGTTGCGAGTCCGGCTTTCTCGTCAAAACATCCGTACCTGACCTCATAAATGCTCTCCAGAATGAGAAACACTTCAGGTGTCTGAATACCTTTGTCCAGATAGTGTACCTCACACAGATTGACCGGTGTAGTAGGTATAGCAGAAGAAGTGCTAGCATCCCAAGTAGGTCCCCAACTGTCCCACCAACACTCAACCCTAATCCTGACAAACTGGAATACGGGCCATGGTTGACCTTCAGCACCTGGGTATATAGTATAGTATATTTGCTTTTTGTATATACTGTACGTGTGTATGCTGGTATTTTGTGTATTCTTGGCCCTTGAGGGTCTTCATATTGGAATTTAGCAGCGGCTACAAATTAAGTGATATATTGCAGTTGATAAATGCGGTGCAATTGTACACGCTACTGTATCTGCCCCTATTAAACTAACCTTTAATAAATAAATAATCCTAATTTCAGGATAATGTTGAATCTATCCTGAAGAATGAGATGGTGCAAACTTACATCTTAGCATTTTCTGCGTTGACCCCAAAGAGCAAGAAGATTAAAGTGTTCTTCTTGTTTCCATTCCATTCCCAAGGCTACTCTGGTGCCTCCTATAGAACTTTTGGTTTCTGTATAAGATCATTACAAATCACACTTTGTGACACAGTTTTAATAAACGTGGGCACGACTACAGCGTCAAGTATGACGCACGTACACTTTAAGTGTGTGACGCTGTGACAGGAGCGTCCTGAAGTTCTTTCATTGACAGGAAAGACATCAGCTGTCTTTGAGACGGACCAAAATTCAACTATGTAGACCAGTGATTGGAACTGAAAGGTGGAGATGAGGCTTAAATTTGAGTTTATTGCATCAACTGTGCAGATTTTGCGAGACGAATGTGTGACGAATACTCGAATGAATAGAATATGGTGGGATTTCATAGGTAGGTTCTCACAGCTGGCCTTCAGATGCTCTCTAACCTGCTCTCTGCTCCTTTGTGTGGGACCTTCTTTGTCCAACGGTCCACAGCCATGCTGTCTTTGTCGTCACACTTACAAGTGTGTGTGTGTGTGTGTGTGAATATGTGTATGCCAGCTAACACAGGGGCCTCTCCTCTTGATTCCCACAGACTTTGGGCTTGGCTTTGTGATTTGAGGCCGAACAGTTGATCCTGGGGAGGACGGAGGGTGAAAGAGAATGCGAAGAAGAGGAAGAATGAGCGACTGATGGAGAGAAAGTTGGGCGGATGCCAGGTTCTATTGAAAGTCTTTGCCCAGTGTTTGAAGTCAGGGGATGAGGATTTAGAGGGAAGCAGGATTATTCAGAGTCGATACCCTTCAACAATGCCTGGCGTTCAGCGCGCCGCTAAGTAGTCAGACTGTTTTCATGCTAGTTAGTGTAGCACTTTTCTAATCGTGTTATCATTCTCGGTGCCTGCGGGAACGGTTTGACATTTCGGGGCTCATTTGTTTGGTCAAATGTTCCTCCAGATGTACACAATCAATTATCTCCCCCAGTCTCTCAGGAAGTGGTGAAATGTTAACTGTTTGGATGATACTGATGGCAGCATTGTTGTGTTGATAGCAGCATTTGAACTTCCTACCCCAAGCAGGGGAAATGGGATGTGTGGGCGGGGTTAACACGACTTGAAATGATGTCACTCGAGCAAGAATTGGGTAGAGAAGACATGTGCCCTGTTCTTTATATGACGAAAACCCTATAACATATGACTTCTCGTGACTTTTGTTTCTTGTTAGATGTACTTGGATGGATGCCGATAACCTTTTTCCCCTTTTATTTTGGCTTCTCTCTCTCATGGCGTGGCCACAGCAGATCACCTGCTTTTCCAGGGATATGCATATTTGATGTGGAAGACATGTTTTACTCCGGATGCCCTTCCTGACACAACTCTCCCATTTATCCATGCTTGGGACCGGCACTAGGAATACACATTGGATACTGGGTTCCAATTAACCTAATCGATGGCTACCAATGGGCTCAGAAATACCCTAGTCCTTGACCTATTGGGATTTGAACTGGCAACTCTCTGATTACAAGCCAAGCTACAAGCTGGCCTATCTCTATCTCGCTATTTTTCCTGCATTGACTTCCATTCATGTGACAGCCTCACCAAACCATTATCCCTTACCTTAACCATAGCCAGTTAATGCCTAACTCTAACCTTAACCTTAACGCAATTCAAATCTTATGCTGCGGCCAAACCGAATGCAAACTTATACCGCGTCATAAGCGCTACGTCCATTGCGTCTCCCAGGTCGACCGACTTCCTCGCAGACTTTATTCCAAGCTTTTTCTTTTTTTTTGGACGGTCTATGAAGATGAACACACATCATGACCTGAATGTCTGGCTGACCATAAGACACGGATGTGACGCCACGTCGGAGAATCTCGTTGTTTGAGGGGACGGTTTTGCCAAAGTTGAAATTATAATACGATGCAAAATGCTCATCTGTGCATTGACTTTGTATGTAAACTTGTAATCTCCAATACATCCAGTGTAGAATGAAATCTAAACATAACTAGACGGTCTATCTCATTAGAACCGTGTTTTGGTCTCCATGAGGACTTACTAGGCGGGTGTTTATGCCAGAAAACGTCCTAAAGAGGCAACATATACAAGCACTCACACACACTTTTGACTGTAGCCACTCACTGCAGTGAGATGAGACCCTAAAAATACACCCACTTGTCAGCACTTTACACTGTTAGTCTCTGGTGTGCCAGTTTGAAATGGAGCTTTATGGCTGCTGGCTGTTGTCTTAGGCCTACATCCTAGATTAGATGACAAAGCATGCTGCTAAACATAAACTGTATCTTTATGATAAATTTAGGCTTCCCCCCTCCCCGACACACTGAGTCCAGCAGGGTGATACTGCAGCGCGATGTTTGCGTTAGAGGTCTGCTGTGTGCAGCTAAAAGTGCAACAGTTAGCAAAAGGCCGGGGCTCACACTCTAAGCTCTCCACACAAACCATGTTACTTTGATTTGGTGGTATGTTAAGTGAATGGTTCAGGCCATAATGGCTCTCCAAAGTAGCCTTCCCGTTTATACAGTCCTTCTCCAAATAATTTAGTTGTTAACTCAAGGGTAAACCAGATGCAATTTGGGGCTTTTTTTTTTTTTCCCCTCCACCATGCGAGTGAGGAAAATAGCTTTCTATAGCAGCTGACGCTGAGAGAAGGAAAGTGAAAGGATGATTTAAGCGCAAAGTCACTGCAAGCTTTCATGAAAACATCAGTGTCAATTTTCCTCCCCTGCTCACTCTCTCAGTGCCGGCCTGTTTCTCAGCATCGTGCGTCTCTGGTTCACTGCAGTTGTTTTTCGGAGAGGGGAAATCACTCCTCCTGTCAGTCTGACGGAGGGAAGTATTTCCTATGTAAGGAAGGAGTCTCCAGGGATTAGGCCACAGTCGTCTGGGCGTTGAAATCCTAAACACAGCAGCACACGGCAGCACACCAAGCGCACTGTCCGCTCCCACTCCTCCCTCTCGCCCCCTCATCCTGTCCTTCTCCCCTTCATGGCTGATATAATGGCATAATTGTTGTGCTGCTTATCACCAGTATCCTGGCATGAGTGACAAATGAATGTGGTTTGTGCTGCAGAGAGTCAAATGTCTGATGTCCTCTTCAGCGAGGGTCATACGTCTATACATTAGAAATAGAAGAACGACATCTTTTCACATTTGTATGTTGTAATTAATTCTTAAGTACACGTGGCCACAGGTTTCAGGCTGATTTACTTCACAGGAAAAAGAATTACGGTCAATTGTCAATGTAAAATTTTACATTTTGATCCAGAACTTTCTCGATCTGTATATAACTGTCTTACTCAAGCTGTTTAAATGTCGCTGAGATACAAACACGTCATTTTTATTGGACGAAAATGGCAGAAAATCATAAATATTTAAAAAATAAATGCTTTTTTTATAGTTTATTCCCCTACATATATATATATATATATATATATATATATATATATATATATATATATATATATATATACATATATACTGTGTGTGTGTGTATACATATATATATACATATATATATATATATATATATATATTTAAAGAAAAATAACAATGTCCTATGCATGAGAAAGTTATTTGGTTAAAAACTTGCTGCTAACTAGTGGTCAGGTGTAAAAAAATAGTAATAAAACAGCATGAATTCTGAATTTAATCTCAGAATTCATGCTGTTTTATTTTTACTTTTTTCTGAGATTATAGTCAGAATTCTGACTTGAATAAAATTCAATTAAAATTCTGAGAATTCTGAGAAAAAAAGTCAGAATTCTGAGATCAAAGAATTCTGACTTTTTCTCAGAATTCATGCAGTTTTATTACTTTTCGTTCTTTCAATTTGTTTTTACACGTGGCCCTAATACTCGAACAAAGGATCAATACATTATCACACCTTGAAATTAGAGCTGCAACAATCGATCGATATGTTTCCTAATTGATTAAGTATTTGTATTGATTGAGTGTTTGTTTGAAATGTTGATCGGTGTCGGAATGACACTGTTCTTCAGTTTTTCAGTTGTAATGGTTCCAGATATTCACATTTAAGAAGCTGGAACATCAGAAAGCTTGTTTTCATTATGAAAGAAAAATCTGAAACCAAATATTAATCGATTATCAAAATAATTTAAGTTTGTTTTGGTAATGTACTCCCACTAAATCTTACACACTGCTCCTTTAAATTGTAAATACAGGAAAGGTGTAGGCAGAATACAAGATAAATAAGCTAAAAAAAACATCTTTTGTGATTTGAGAAATCAGTGCATGTTAAAAAAGAGTATAGTTTTGATTGTGTCTCCTTAGACCATCGTCTTATTTCCATATTTCCAATTACACTGATCACCACTTCCAGAGCCTTGGACTTGACGTCCTGAGTCGTCTCTTGTAGAAGCTCTAATGTCATTATTCAGTTCAATAGTAGTAATCGGTGGTTTGTTGTGCGCATTAGTCGCTGCTGTGTTGAGGCTCCATGTCGGCCATGTCGGCTCCTTCGCTGGCATCTAACAGCTCCCTGAAGGCCCCGGCTGCAGGAAACCAGCCGCACACAGAGCCACCTTTTGAAAGCTATAATGAAAGCTTTATTATCAGTATTATTATTATTATTAGTATTATTATTATTTTTCTTCAAACCTCCGCTCACGTCCTACGTTTACATGTGAGACTGTGTGTGTGTGTTACCTGCCGTCCACACACAGCCGGACCTCTGTTTCGACATGCGGGACACGCATCGCAGGATATTTGACCCCCACCACACGCACACACACACGCGCACACACTTCCCCATGACCCTCTCTGCTTCTTCTCCTGAACGGCATATTAAAAGCCATGTTCACAGCAGAGCTCTGAGCTCTTTGAAGTGTTCAAGAGCTGCAACAGATCCTCAAATATTGACTTTTAAGCCTTCTGGAGGTAACGGAGAGAGAGGGAAAGAGAGAGGGATGGATGGATGGAGAGGGAGGGAAATGGTAGATGGTGAGACAGACGGGTTGAGGGGTTTGTTTTTGTTGTAGTTCAGCTGAGTGTTGTGAGATTTACAGCAGAAGGACTAAATATGTTCTGGTGAAATAATGTGTGTGTGTGTTTTGAAGGAACAGCGTGTTTATCAATGTGAGAGAGGAAGTAGACGATGATAAAGACTGAAGCAGACTCCAGGCAAAACACATTAACATGACTTATGTTCTTCATGATACTTTCCTTTCCTTTCCTACTGTCTTTTCCTCCTGTCCTTTCCTTTCCTCTTATCTTTTCTTATTGTCCTTTCTTTCCTGTCCTACTGTTTTCTTTTCTTTTCTTTTCTTTTCTTTTCTTTTCTTTTCTCTTACACCTCTGAGCAGACGACGACTGTTGGCAGTTTTAAAACAATTCCCTCTTTATTGAAACTGAAGACGCATGAAAAAAAAACAACAAAAACGGGGCTTTTTACAGGAACATGTTTTTGTTCTCTGCTGTTCACTCACTCACTCACACACACACTCACTCACTCACAGACAGGTTACGTGCAGACTCATACGTGAAGCGGGACAGTTTAACCTTTCCTCTTTGTCCTCGCGTCGAACCTGCCCGCACACGTCTGTAACACACACACACACACACACACACACACACTCATTCACACTCGCCAAAACTTTGTACTTCACACCTCTCCAGTGAGATCAGGACCGCGTGCCAGGCGTGATGCAAAGTCAGATTCACTCACCTTATCCTTTTCACTTGTTTTGCTGATGTTCCGTGTCTTCGCGTGTTTATTTGCGCTCAGGTTTTTGTAGATGCAGCCAGATGTGGCAGAAAGTACACACACCTGCAGGGTTTAGCAGCAGAATCACAAACTCACAACAGAAAAATTAAAATGAGTCACGCAGGAAACCAAAAATAAGCTCTTATCGAAACCCTGGCAGTCCTGCAGTCGCTGGATGTTTGGTGAAAACGTGCTTTGATGTAGTAAATGTGCTGCTGCTGGTTTATTTTTGCTCCGTGTATCCAACAACTTAAGAGCCTTTAGGTTTGTCAGGGAAGCTCAGTGAGACCAGAGGAAGTCGTGCAAGCGTGCGTTCACACACATCTGATTTATTTACCGGCTGTATCTAAAGCACATTTACACACACTTTATTTTTGGGAGCAGTGATCTATCGAGTGCCGCAAAAAGAAAATAGCCATTTTAAGACATTTGTAGTGTGTTTGATGACGGCTTTTTTATGAAATATTAACCGTACGTATGAGAAATAATGTTCATCAGTCACTAAAACTTCAATTCTGTGTTTTAATTACATCAGTTTACATCACTTTTTGGAGAGCCGCACAATAAGTGTTGTTTATCTAAGTGTTACATTTTATTTGATGAAAGAATCGTAATGTTATTTGTTGATCCATGGGAGTCTGTGTATCTACTGCCCCCTCTGGTCAAACACCAGCTACTGCATCGTCGCTTTGTTGCCTTTCTCCATCTGTGATCACCTCGCACAGATGCGACTCAGTTCCGACGTCCGACGCTAATCAAACGCAGCGTCAGCTCTCAGCCCACTTCTTGGCATTTTCTTTTAAAACAATCAGGTATTGGGCCACAGAAGGAGAAGGTGTGTTAAGTTACCTTTTTGAAGGTATTTAGATAGAAAACTTTACCGGAAACAACTTAACAAAGTCTCCTTGAAAATCTTAAACCTGTCGGCTCTCGGTTTGGTATCGGGCACGTCGGCTCAGCTCGCTTTGAACCTCCCCAGAGCAGGTACTTCAAATACTGTACTGCATACTGGAAAAGCCCCATTACTGTCTGAAGAGGATGAGGAAGATGGACGCAAAACAATGTCATCAAACTACATCCTGGAACAACAAAGCGCGCGGGGTTGTTTTTAATTAAGACATACTTTTGTCCTGACGGCGCGGTGACTGCGCTGTGCCACCCTGCGAGTCCCCCCCGACTCTCACTGTGTGTCTGTTGCGCTCTGGGATGAGCCGAAAACCCGCAGAGCCACTGACTCATCCTCTCAGGATGCAGAATGGCCCTCTTCTTTTTCTTTTTCTTTTTTTTTCTTCTTTTTTTTTTCTCCTGCAGACTATCAGATGTCACCGCCGGGCTCCTCTGTTGTGGTCGCAGCCTCTCAGCGAGGATGAATCACATTAGTAGAAGACATTTCTGTGCCGCTCGGCGGCTCAGCTGGAGTCGGCCGGCGGCATTTGAGCTGTGGAAAACCTGAAAGCTGCAGGGGAATCTTCAAACACACACATGGCTGCGATTTGTCCATGCACTGTGCATATATTTAGAGATGCATCAAACATGACGTTGCTTGTTTTCCTCCCTCTCTCTTCCCGTCTGTGTAAAAGCGATCCTACAAATCCTGCCCGTCTCTCCCTAATGACATTGTGTTGTAGTCGTTTCAGTGCAATTAAAACGTTGCTCTTAGGTATAATAAAGTCTACTGTCTCCATCTATCTTACTTCCTCTTCCTCTTCTTCTTCTTTTCTGACACGATGACTGTTGCACTTTATATTTCTTACCCTTTTGAAAGTCAACACATGGGCCTGAATAAAAGGTCGTCTCACATGAACAAATGCCCTCGACCTTCTCAAGACACGGGGTTTTAAACCACGACACGCTGCCTACGACGTGTCCTTACGGTCCTATTTAGACGAGTGTATTTGAACCCCCTGTTGTTCATCATGGTACAGTCCATTTAACTTGTTCCACTGGGAAAACAATATATTCTCTGCATATCTTAAACATGACTGCAGCAGAATTTAATCTAAAGCTTTTTTACATATGAAATTTTGTCAAATGACCAAATTATAAAATGTAAATCTGTGTGTTGTCTGGTTCTTTTATTATTTGGTATTTATACAGACTCAACAGTCTCACAGTTATGTAAGCCCATTTCTGCCAGAAAAAAAAGAGCTAAAACTTAGTCTTGATAATAAAAATATCACCAAAGTTTGACTTTTTATCTCATAATTATGACTTTTTATCTTAAATTATGACTTTTTATCTCCTAATTTCAACTTTTTATCTTAAATTATGCCTTTTTATCTCCTAATTTCAACTTTTTATCTTAAATTATGACTTTTTATCTCCTAATTTCAACTTTTTATCTCGTAATTTCAACTCTTTATCTCATAATTTCAACTCTTTATCTCATAATTTTGATTTTTATCTCAATTTCAAATTCTTATCTTAAATTATGACTTTTTATCTCATAATTATGACTCTCTCTCATAATTTCAACTTTATATCTCATAATTTCAACTTTATCACATAATTTCAACTTGATATCTCATAATTATGACTTTTTATCTCATAATTTCAACTTTGTATCTCATAATTATGACCTTTTATCTCATTATTTAGATTTACTTTGAGGATATTTCATTATCAAGGCTAAGTTTGACATCTTTTTCTTTTTCCATACACAGTGATTCATTTTGCTGTAGTGTGAATTAAAAATGTCTCCCTCTGGTGGCGAAAACAACACCCGGCATGCTTTTATTCATGCTGTCACCCTTGATAATAATAGTCTTAGTGAGGAGACATCATAGACATAATGTATTCCTTACCTTACCCCAAACTTAAGTCCCTAACAATAACCCTAAAACCAGGTCTTAAACCCCAAAAGCTTTTTGTATGTTTCTTTTGGACCTCACAAACATATAAATACAAGCACCCACCCACCTACACACACACACACACACACATACCCGTCACAGTTAACCAGATCATCCTACATTACGGAAAAATGAGAAATGCTGCAATTATTCAAGAAAGGCAAAGAAATGGGATCAAATTTTTAAAGCCGTTTAGACACGGAGAAGAAAAGCTGAGCTGCCGGGGGGGAATTTAACCGACAGGGCCTCGAGATTGGTGCGTAATAGTCGATGCGTGTGAACGATTATAGGCGGCTGTTCAGGCGTTTAATTGTTCATCCATGTCAGAATGTGTTAAGTGTTCGAGCAGGAGAGGAGGCAGGTGGAAGGGCGGCGTGTTGTAATAATCTGAGTGATCGTTTGGGCCATAAAATGTCCAAAAATGTCGAATTGAAGCAAAGGAACCAAAGAATATTTTCTTTTCAGAAGCCGGAAAATCTGAAAACACTCAAACCGATTCATCGTTTTTTTTTTTTTTTTGCTGTGTCATCATTTTGTTTCCTCTTATTTGAACCTACTTTGCACTCGCTCCACTTTCTCCCTTTAACTCCATGGTGTCTCTCCTCTGTCTCTGACCTGAGACAAAGTTTTTCCTTGTCGTCCTTTTTCATAACTCCGAGACATCCCTCTGTTCCTCTCAGTACGATATCTGTGTCCTCGGGCTTGCCCACGAGCCTGACTGCCGGTCATGTCCTCCAAATATAACGTCACACCTCTGCTCTTCTAATATAGAGCAGGTTTATTTAAACAGAAATGCACGGATCAGCTTATTCTCTGTGTGTTTTTCAAGTTTGCTTTCATGTACAAACGACTGGAAATGAGGTCTGCGACGGACAATTGTTTCCACTAAATATTGTATTGGTTAATCGATGTCAGAAAATTAAAAAAATGTTTTTGTTTCTTTGTCCACAAACCAATCGGATTTAGTTTTAATGACTTCTTTATATAATGATATTCACATTTAACACTTTAACACCTAACCCTGAAAATGTTCTTCTTTTTTTGGGCTTACTTTAACCATAAAAGGGCCAGAAAATGTGATTTTTAAAAAAAAAATTTCCAGAAGAACTTCCAATATCTGGCAGTTATTTACAATTTAAAATGAAGAAGAACCACAAGTTGTACACAGACAACAGATTTTGTCGGTTTTAACAAGTGACTTAATCGAGTACTTGTTCGTTATCAAGCTTGTGCTTCCTCTCTCCCTCCCTCTGTGTGTCACACGCTTTTAAATATGACATCTACATTTTAGATTTGTCGTATTGGTGTAAGATCTCAGCAGATTCACTTTGTGCTCGCTCAGGGGTTTAACTCCAGGGTCTTTCTGTGTCGGTGCGTGGAACACTTGACCGTCTAATCCCTCCTCACGCTGGTTTTTCTTCACCCTGACCGCTGCCTCGCACCTCATGACGGGCACATGATGCGAGAGTGACCATGGCTCGGGCATTAGCTCAGACAAAAAAACTAGACATCAGGGGATAAAGACAAGCCTGTTGCCATGGCGAAACTACTCGCACTAATGTGTATTTATACTTCACTCGCTGGTAAAGTGGCATTAGATGAGGATGGAGCAACAGATCAGGTGACTCTAATTATTATTCTTATTTCTGAGCACTCAGATGTATATTTCCTCAGCTCCACTGTGATCACACACCCTGGTATATACACAATAGAGCTGTATTTGTGATTTTCCACCAGAGGAAACGCGCGTACCACCGGTGGAACACGCACCACAGTTTGAGAACCGTGGATGTAGGGTTTATTAAATTCTCCCCATATCACGGTTGACATTTTCCTGATGTCATGGCAATTAATATTTTTTTAAAGACCGTTAGTAAAGTTGAGTTTTTAAAGGTTTTAAATCAGAGATTTGTTAAAATATAAAATAAATTGAACCGTTGACGTGTGCGTTTGTTCAAGAAATTCTCCTTGAACTGTGAGAAGCTTCGGTTTTGTCTATGTGCATTTTATGTAACGCTTGCTGAGAAACCGTAGAGTTAGATTGTTGTCGTTACTCTGGATCCAGGAAACTGTTTTTACACTTTTTTCCCCTCTGCTTTATTTTGGCACTCACCTTTCCCCCCCACTTCCTGTTCCTGGTAACTGACCACACCCACTCACTTTCTGTCCCTGTTGTTTACACCTTAACAACCTATATATATATATATATATATACATATATATATATATATATATATATATATATATATATATATATATATATATATATATATATATATATACATATATATGTGTGTATATATGTGTATATATATGTGTATATATGTGTATGTATATATGTATATGTATATATGTATGTATATATGTATATGTATATATATGTATATATGTGTATATATATGTATATGTATATGTATATATGTATATATATGTATGTATATATGTATATATATGTATATGTATGTATGTATATATGTATGTATGTATGTATATGTATATATATGTATATGTGTGTGTATATATATATACATATATATATATATGTGTGTATGTGTATGTATGTATGTGTATATATGTATATATATGTGTGTGCGTATATATATATATATATATATATATATATATACATAAGAATGCATAAGTCAAAATGGGTCAAAGGTCACAAATGCTTTAACTTGTAACGGATGTGATTTAAAGCGTAGCGAAGTGCAGTACTGCTAAAAAAATACTTTACATTACTTTCCACTTTTGCATATACTGTATTTTTAGCAATATTGCACATTTTATTTCCATACTCATTGTCTTCGTCACAGTTGCTACACTCACAAAAACACAGCAGGCAAAGTGTCTGTAGCCCAGGTTGTGTATTTTGTCCTTGTGCAGCTGCAGCACGGAGGTTGTCATGTGTGCGGGCAGTAATGTTCAGTAATGGGACGCATGCATGTGTGTGTGCTGCATGCAAATGTATGGAAATTATAATAATGGCTTGTTCTCCGAGGAATAGATTTGTGCACTTTCTTAAATCTCTATTAACCTTTCCACCACCTCATGTCAATCTTCTCTTCTCTTCTCTTCTCTTCTCTTCTCTTCTCTTCTCTTCTCTTCTCTTCTCTTCTCTTCTCTTCTCTTCATATTACAGCGTGGTGATTTCCAGTTTGATAACACAGATTTTTCTTTAAATCTCATCAGGGGAGCAGGGACAACTTCTCTTTGAAGCCATTTAAAAAAAGGGATAATATGTTGGAATGAGCCGGAGTCTTATCATCTTCTCCTGTCTCTCTCTCTCTGTGTCTCCTGCTGTTCCCGCAGAGACCTTTGAGGTCCTGATGTGGCAGGCGGAGAATCACACCAACGCCGTCCTCCAGGGTTTGCACCGCAGCGTGGCCGATCGCACCGCGGGCCCCGTGCGGGAGCTCTTCACCGACATCAGCCTCTTCCTGCTGGGCTCTGAGCTCAGCGTGGACGAGCTGGTGCAGCGGTTCTTCGACGCCCTCTTCCCGCTCATCTATCAACACCTCGCCAACCCTGCACTCGGCGAACCGTCGCCGGGTTACGCCGAGTGCGTGAGATCGTCGAGGCGCGATGTGAGGCCGTTCGGGGCGGCGCCGGGCGTCCTGGCCGATCAAATCGCCCGCTCGGGCGTCTCCGGGAAGCTCCTCCTTCAGGCGCTGCACCTCGGCATCGAGGTCATCAACACCACGGACCACCTGCAGCTGAGCCGCGAGTGCAGACGCGCCCTGCTCAAGATGCACTACTGCCCTCACTGCCAGGTGCCGCACTGTGTGTCGTGAACTGTGCGTTCTGCTCGCTGTCGTTAAGAATCTCGCACTGACAGAGTCATGTGACCGTTTTTACAGGGTCTAACCGAGTCCAAGCCGTGCATGGGCTACTGCCTGAACGTGATGCGCGGCTGCTTGGCCAGCCTGGCCGAGATCGACGTCCACTGGAGGGAGTTTGTGGGCTCTCTGGAGGGTCTGTCCGCGCGCATGCAGGGGCCGCAGGATCTGGAGCATGTGCTTCTGGGAGTCCACGCGCTTATCCGCGACGCTGTTGGACACGCGCAGAAAAATGGAGCCCGCCTCTTGGCACAGGTCAGTGGAGTTCAGTAATGGTCCACATGGATATAAAAAATGGACCAACTTCCATTTTTAGGCCTCAAGAGTTGGATTTGGCAACTTTTGGAAGATACTAGCTTTCGTGTGTGCCGTGCTTTATCCTCTATTTTCCTCTAAACCGACTAAAATTTACAAAATTAACATTTTACTCTATTGAAGCTGGTCAATGAAACCATTAACTTATCATAGAAATGTTTACGGAGGCTCATTTCCCCATAGACTTCCATTCAAACATGCCTCTTTTTTGCCCCCTGGTGGCTATTAAATATATTCTTTCTTCCAGACTGGCCTCATGCAGCAAACTGTCTGTTATATGATCTATGCCTCACATAGAACACCAGTAAATAGTGGAAAAGATAAAGGATAAAGCATTTCAGTCAAGTCTGTGATAGATTTTTTTCTTCTTTTACTACGAAATTGCACTTTTAGCAGCGTGTCAGAGAGATCTATGGTGGTGAGATAGACGATAAATTGCTTCAAAACTGCACAAACCGCCGACAACAGAGCGGGCCGTAAAGTCTTCATTAAGACTTCCATGTGGGCAGCGCCGAGGCGGTCGGGAACCAGACCGAGGAGGAGGAGAAACCCGACGTGTCAGCAGCTTAATCCCCAGGCTCAGACGCTGACCCAAACTAACCCAAACTGTGTCATCACCATCCATAAAAGAGAGTGTGACATCTTTATTTTCACTTGTAACGTCTTTGTTTATCTTATTTCTTTTTTTACTTCTCCGAGTGTGTGAAAGTGTGGTGGAAAAAAAACAAACAAATACAAATCCAGTCTTTATCATTTGTATCATACAGGAGCAAATGTGTCCGTGACCTTTTTAAATATCTCTATATCACCTTTGACTCCAGTGAGCAGCTGTTCACGTGATAGTTTCTATTTTATACTAGAGCTGAAACAAGCGTTTCATCGTCAGCTATTTTGATGATCGATTCATCGGTTTGAAGCGTTTTTCATGATTAAGAACAAGATTTCTGATGGTTTCAGCTTCTTAAATGTGAATCATTTTGTTTTGGGGACAAAAACAAGACGTTTTCATTCAAAACCTCTTCGTTTCCATCGATTTACTCGATTAATCGAGAAAATAATAGCTAGTTGCAGATTTTTAAGCGCAATTCAGCGGAAGAATTGTGCTTGAAAATCATTGAAATGAAAACACTCACATTTGAAGACCTAGATCAAATTGAGGCATTATGGAATAACTTTGACAATGTTGACAATACGTATGATAAAACAGGATTTAAAGCTTGTCTCACCTTGTTTCTTACACGTGTTTATGTATTGCTCATTCATGTCTTTCATTTAAATAGTTTTATTCTAATGCTTTTCATTCATCCATTCATATTTTTCGTGTGCAACAAAATGGATTTGCCTGAACTCCACTGTCAGTGCTGCCCTTACTGAGACACCACGGCTCCATCTAGTGGCCCCACGTAGTGACTGCTCCACTTGAGATGCTGCACATGCAGTGGGGATGATAAGCTTGGCTGCACTAATGGCCCCGGTGTAAACGCCGGTCCTTCCCGCCGCTGAAATGAGGCCACTTTGTCGTGCACCGGCTCAGTTCGACAAGATTTGCACACGTCTGAAATTGCAACGTTTCCACTCCTGTTGTGTTTGGAACCTAAATATGTGTCTGTCTCTGTGGGTGATAGGTGCACAGACTGTGTGGCCCGCCAAGCAGGAAGTCAACACAGTCAGTGAGCATCCAGCATAGCAGCAGCAGCAGCAGCAGCAGCAGCAGCAGCAGCAGCAGCAGCAGAGAATCCCTGCCTCTCAAAGCTCCTGTTAAAGTGTTTGGAGACTCGCTCGCTGTCAGGAGAAGGTACGCTTGTGAAAGACGAGATCCAGCTGTAGTAGGAGTCTTTATCCGTGTGGCTTCACTTCATGTGGTGGGTTCTTTTTCTCAGGGACCTCCTGAGAACTCTGCGTCACTATCGCACCTACTACGGTGGCCTGGCGGATCAGCTGTGCGTGAGCGAGCTGGTCTCCGGTGACGGGCTCTCCTGCTGGAACGGAACGGACATCGTGAAAAGGTGAGTTTCAGATGAGTTCCATAAGGTTCATTATGTAAGAAATGTACGGTATCAAGTGGGTGAGGATCACGCGGTTTCCTCACGATACGACACATGGTCCACGATACCAATAACAATTCATTTGCGGACCACAAACTGTCGCACCACTGAGATGTTTCCAGAAGAATCAGAATGAAGCAAACCGATGACGTTTGTCAGTGAGGATTTCTGAAGTTTTTAAAATGGGCGATTAAAAAAAGGAGGAAGACGAGGTTTCATTCGTTCTCTGCAGACACTGTGAATGGATGGATGGTAAATGCTTGTGTGTGTTTGTGGTTTTCATTTGGGTGTGTCTTTCATTAGATAGATGGATAAATAGGAGGACAGACAGACATATATCT